>NC_056731.1:1782191214-1782203714 GCF_019279795.1 Protopterus annectens
ATCAATACCTCCTCCAATGAAGACATATTTCTTTCAT
The DNA here is from genome assembly GCF_019279795.1 of Protopterus annectens. Taxonomy (NCBI): domain Eukaryota; kingdom Metazoa; phylum Chordata; order Ceratodontiformes; family Protopteridae; genus Protopterus; species Protopterus annectens. The sequence goes on from NC_056731.1 coordinate 1,782,191,252, forward strand.
ATTTTATTATCAAAATCTCCCATTTGCACCATAGCTGCATATTTTTTCCAAATGTTATCCCTAACAAAGACACTTCATTGATTGAAAAATGCACACCCCCAATTTTCACATCATCCTAACCCTTACTTTTATCTTTATTAATGTTCAATCCCATTTCCTTGAAACATCCATTCAAACAGGCACTTCCACAATCCATATTTTTTCTTAGCAATTACAACTATATAGTCTGCATATGTCAAAACTACTGGCATTACCACTTCCTTTTACATTTCATATCTAACATAATTTTATAAGATACTTCACTAACTATCACATCCATCATCAATGCAAACAATGTTCCACTCATGGGATATCCTTGTCTTATACCACATTTAATGCATATTTCTTTACTAAGCCGCACATTCACTAACACTTTTGTTCTGTTATTTTGATATGCTGACATACACACTCTCCTGATTCTATTACTTGTTCCATACTTCTCCATAACATCCATAAAGCATCATGTTTTACAGTATCAAATGCCTCGCTAATATCACTAACCATATGTCCATAGGTTCATAGGTAGATACCTAGGGCCTATATAAGCCCAGCCAAAAAGGTACCATGGCTTTCACCACTCAAGAAAATTATTTTCCTGTGTTCCTGTTGAGCAGAGCCCCAGTGGTCCAGAGGTGATCCTCGGGTTGAGTTTCCTATTTCCCATCCAGTCATCAACATTTTTCTTGAAGAGTGCTAATGAGGATCTTTGTTTGATATATATAGGTAGTTTGTTCCAGAGTCTCTGAGACAGGAATCTATCCCTCCAGCATGTTCTGTTTATTGTGGTGACAAGGTTTAGGTCCCTAGAGTGCATAGCTCGGAGGGATTGGGATTTCTTTAAGTGGAGCATGTCCAAATGTTCTGGGTTTGACATAGCTTTGTATGTTAGGCAGAGATTGCCTCTGAGTAGGTGATATGTGACTGAGTAAAGCTGGAGTTTTTTGAGATGGTCTGCATAGGGCATCTGTTTGAGGCTGGTAATCCTCTTGTTGAAGTATTTCTGCGCCCTTTCCAGTTGTTGTAGATGTCTTGTGAGGTACATACCAAAAGGGGTGTTGTACTCTATAATGGGTCTAATGAGTGACGAGTGGGGGGGGGACAATGGCTTCTTTTTTCCTGGATGAGAAACCTTTTGTGATGAGGTGTGCCATGTAGAAAGATTTCCTGACTACTGTGGCAATGTGATTATCAAAGGAGAGACTACTGTCCACCTGTGTCCCAAGGTCTCTTATTACACTTTCTATGTTAAGTAGACTACCACCTATGTGGTAGCTCATGGGTCCAGAGTTTTTACCAAAGTGGGTGACAATGCACTTTGTGGCATTGAGCTTGAGGCCATGGCTTTGACACCAGGCATCTGTCTCAGTGAGGCCCTTTTATAGGATGTCCACATCATTAGGAGTTTCAATTATGGCTCCTAGTTTGCAGTCATCTGCGAACTTCATTAGCCAAAGACCTTCTTTGTTAGCCTGTACTTCAGAAAAGTAGATACCAAACAGGAGAGGACCCAGGACTGAACCCTGTTATACTCCTCTTGTCACTGGTCTGAAGTCCGATTTGGAGTCTGCTACTTTCACAGTGTGGGTTCTGTCAGTGAGCCAGTTGACAACCCATCTTGTGACATAGTGATTTATACCTAGTTTAGTGAGTTTATCTATAATTCCAGAGTGGGGGATGGTGTCAAAAGCCTTGGCGAGATCTAGATAGGCTGTGTGAACCACCTTATCCTTGTCTACGGCTTTGGTGACTGCTTCAAAGAAGTCTATCAGGTTTAGGAGACATGATCTGCCTTTTACAAACCTGAACAGAGTTGGGTCCAGAGTTTGGAGATTACCAATATCTTTGTTTATAAGTTCCATAATGATAAATTCCATGGCCTTGCAGACCATGCTCATTAGGCTAATGGGGCGGTAGTTGCTGGGGTCCATGGTGGCTCCCCCTTTGTAGAGTGGGATAACTATCGCTGTGTGCCATTCATTGGGCACAAAGCCTGAGGTGAGGCTATGATTGAACATGGTGCTTAGGTGGAGTGCCAGTTCATTCTGTAGTTCATGTAGAATGCAGCCTGGGATGTTATCAGGTCCCATAGATGCTGTGTTCTTGGCTTTGGAGAGTGTAGTTTTTACCTGTGCAGCCGTGATTACATGAACTTTACATTCTTCCGGTATAGAGATGGACCCTTTAGGGGGTGAGAGAGGGGTAAGTTTAGCCCTGAACCTATCTGCCAGGATGTTGGCAATATCAGTAGGTTCTGTATATTTAGTGCCATTGTGCTGTAACTCAGAGCAGATCTGAGTGTTGCCATTGAGATTCTTGACATAGGTATAGAATGCTCTGTGGTTGTCTTTAGAATCAGTGGTTATTTTGTTTTCATAACTAGCTTTGGAGGATTTTATGAGGGATCTCAGCTTCTTACTGAGGCTGACCAGGGAGTTCCTCCAATCATGGGATTTTACTCTTTTTTGCAACAGTTTGTTTCTTCTGTTGTAGAGTTTGTTTATGGCAGGGGACCACCAGATTGGCTTCCTTTGTTTGGAGGATAGCATATTGGTTCTGTTAGGGATAGCACAATTCATGCACTTGTGTAAGTGCTTATAAAGTGCATTTGTGTAGCCTTCAGTAGTCGTATTTGTATTGTCCATCTGCATGGGTGTCGTGAAGTTTGCCGCTTCTATCTTAAGAAGTGTAAAGTTGGCTTTGGAGAAATGTTTTACGGTAGTTTCCCTAATAGGGGTGGGGGCAGAATGTGGATGTCTAGGGTGATTAGCTTGTGGTCAGATCTGAACAATGAGGAATTGACCTCTGGTGTGGAACAGTGGTCACCCATGTTGGTAATAACCAGGTCTAGGATATTGCTGCCCCTGGTGGGGGTGTGGATAAGTTGATCCAAGGCATTGGAATTTATGAATTCCAGAAAACGTTGATCAAAAGTGTTGGTACATGAGTAGTTTTCCCAGTTAATGGTGGGGTAGTTGAAATCGCCCATTATGAGGGTTTTTGGTTGTACCCTAATATTTTCCAGTGTATCAAGAATTGAGGAGTGGGAATCCTTGGGCATGGTGGGGGATCTGTAGCAAGTTACAATTTGGATTGTAGTCTTGCCCAGAGTTAGTTGCACTTGGATAATCTCAGATGCATTATGCTGAGCAACTAGCCTGGAGGTGTAGATATCCTCATTGAATATGGGCACACCTCCTCCTTTAGTGCTTTGGTCCAGTTTAGGTGTCCGAAAGGTGTTTTATGAATTATAGCCTGGTAATATAGGGGTGCTCTCTGGAGCCTTGAACCAGGTCTCTGTCACTGCACAGATGTCGATGTTCTCCATTTTAAGGAGTGCCTCGAGTGACTTCCTCCCTTTTACTTATAATATAACCCATAATTTCTCTAACAACTAATAACAATTCTTGACATCCCTTCCCTTTCATGCCACACATACTTTCTTCAATAATATCCCTTATCATTCCTTACATTCTCCTCTGTATTATTCTCATAAAAATATAGTCGGTGTTATTATGGGTCTCTGTTTTTTATTTCATTCTTTTCATCTTTCTTCCATATAAATGTTAATATCCCACTACATAACTCTTCATAATTAAACCCTTCCTTCAACCATTCATTCAGTACATTTACAAAATACTTCATTTGCCAGTCCACTAATTTAATGTACATTCCACACACTATACCATCTACGCCTAATATCAAATCAGCATTTACATTCCTAAGTACTTCAATTCACTAATAGTAATTTCTTTTTTCAAATTCCTTCTTTAAATAATTCTGGATTTTTTTTTAATATTCCATTCTTTGTTATTTTCCTTCTTTGTACCCTTAATACAAATTTTCCACATGTTGTATTTCATTCCTTATAATTTGTTCTTGTGTTCTTTTCACTTCTCCTTTTACATTTTCACTTCCCTTATTATACTAATATCCTCCTTTACTATTTTACCCCAAAATGTCCCTTCTCCCTTGCGAAAAATATCTCTTCCTAAACAATAATGCCTTATTTTTTATTTCTTTTATATAGTTCTGTTTTCACATCGTGATACTCTCTTGTATTATTCTCTAAACATTCTAATATATTAATATGTTTTCTATGCTTCACTTTCCCTTCCTTTCTTACACCATCCTGCCATTAGAAAAAGAAAACACTTTTATTCTTTTTTCAAATTCATTCCACCATTGAAACCAGTTTTTAGAAAGATTCTTCATGATTATTTGATGCTTCCGTAATTGCAATACTTCCTACGCTCCCATTTCATTCCATAGTTTCTCATTTATTCTTTTTATTCCATTTCCAATTTTAATATTCTTCCATTGTCTTCATCTATATTGCTAAATGGTCTAAAAATACCCATCACAACTTTAATACCATCTGCTACCCCAAAACCTTCTAATAATACAAAATAATCAATTTTAGATCCAGGTGCCCCCTCCTATAAGTTCATAGGTTCATAGGTTCATAGGTTCATAGGTTCATAGGTTCATACTAGGCTATCTGCCCAAGGGCATTTATAAGCCTAGCCCATAGTTATGTGGCTTTCGCCACCCCTTTAGTTTGAATAAAAACTATGCCTATCATTTTTCTGTGCCTCTGTCAAGCAGTGACACTGAAGTAATCCCTGGGGTATATCTGCGATCTCCCATCCATTGGTCAAGATTCCTCTTGAACAAGGCCAGCGAGGTGCTCTGCCTCACATGTACCGGGATTTTGTTCCACAGCATAGGGAGTCTCTGGGTGATGAATCTGTCCCTCCAGCACGTTCTATTTATAACCGTGTCAAGGTTTAAGTCTCCGCCCTTGTGGTTCTGAGGGATCTAGATTTTTTGAGGTGAAGCATATTCATCAAATCTGGGTTTGACATGGCCTTATATGTCAGGCACAGGTCACCTCTGAGCAAGCGGTATGAGACTGAATAAAGCTGGAGTTCTTTCAGTCGGGCAGCATAAGACATATTTTTGAGACCCTTTATCCTTTTGGTGAGGAACTTTGGGGCCTTTCAAGCTGCATCAGGTGTCTGGTCAGATACATTCCGAACGGGCATTGTACTCAATCATAGGTCTAATGAGTGATGAGTACAGGGGACGATGACCTCCCTTGATCTAGATGTGAATCCCTTCATGATCAGGTGGGCGATATAGAAGGTTTTCCTAACTACTTTAGCAACATGAGTGTCAAACGAAAGACTACTGTCAACTTGGGTCCCCAGATCCCTGATGACTTTTTCTGTGCTCAGTGGATTGTCACCTATATGGTAGCTAGGGGTAACCTTGTTTTTCCTGAAGGGTATGACTATGCATTTTTTGGCGTTTAACTTCAGGCCATGGCTCTGGCACCAGTTATCCGTTTCTGTGAGGCCCTTCTGGAGGATATCTGTGTCAGATGTGTTTTCGACTATGGCGCCCAGTTTGCAGTCATCTGCAAACTTTATCAGCCATAACCCTCCTGTGTTTGCTTGTACTTCAGAAAAGTATATTGAGTTTTCTTCCACAGAGCTGATTTACCATATTTTATCTCTTCCTGTATTTTTTTTTTAATTTTTCACCATTGTTTTTACATTTTTCCCCTTAAAAAACAATTAAAATCCCCTGCAATTATTATTTTCATGTTAACCACCACAGTCTAATTTTTGATGAAATAGACTTGCTCTTTCTTTGCTAGTTATATATGCATGCAATGCTATAATTCTATTAACATGTTCTCTCCACTTCACATCCACATCAGTTAACCTTCCTATCTTTACCAACATTATATCAAATATTTTCAATTTTTTTTACACAACACAGCCACTCCAGAACAGCATTCACTTCCTAAGTTCCGTATTATACAACGACCCCCCATTAATATTCCAAAACGTGCACGCTGATTGGTTACCATGCACATTGTAAATCAGACTTATACTAATGGAAAAAGGTCCGGTCGCCCGGACTTTTCCATTAGTATAAGTCTTTATTTACAGCAATGGAGAACGCAAGATCTCCGTTGCTTTTTAGACACTGTCTTGCTATGTTAAAGGAGTTTAACATAGCGAGACAGCTTTAAAAAAAGTAACCGAGATCTTCCTTTCTTCGTTGCTTTTTTTTAAAGCTGTCTCGCTATGTTAAACTCCTTTAACATAGCGAGACACTTTGTAAAAAGCAACGGAGATCTTGCTTTCTCCATTGCTTCCACCCACAACTCTGATGTACTGCGTAAGCATATGCATGCGCAGTACATCAGAACTGTCGCAGGATACCAGACAGCTGTGGAAGGGCAACACGGAGGCATTATACAATGCCATTATTTAAGAAAAGTAAGTATTTTTTTTCTTAAATAATGTCATTGTATAATAGCAATAACCCATTTCTGGATGTGGGTAATGCTGGATTTACCCACAGTTGTCTTTGTTTGGCCATTCGGGCTTCGCCCTCATGACCAAACCACACCAACCGTGGGTAAATCCAGTATTACCCACACCCAGGTGTGGGTTATTGCTATATTATATTCCACCCAACGATTTTGATGTTTGCAGTCTTTCTAAACTGCATCCACTAACTGAATAACATCCAGACTACATTTAGCACACCATTCCAGTATCCCTGTCCTTCTTACAGTGTTAATAGTATTGTTCAATTTACTGAAAGTACCCTAACATTGTTGTTTTTCCTTCTTTTATTAAGTTTAGGGGAAATATTTTTAAATTTTCATGTCCTTATTTTTACTCTTTTCCCAAATGAATGTAGCTTCCTGGGTTTATGTAAAAATCATCCTTGATCCCCAGAATCAGATTTTTCACTGGCTTGAACTTCAAAGAAATTATTAGCATCAATCCTTTTTTCTTACCTCTCTTCTTATATGCGCTATATCTCTCCCTCCTCCTCCTCTTCCCTCTACATTTTCCCTTCTTCTATAGCTTCTTCTTCACCTAGTTCACCCTCTTCCCCAACCTCTTGTTATCCTTCCTTATGTATGTTTTCTTCCCTTCCCCCTTCTTTTTCATTATTTATTGCTTGTTCTTGACAATCCATCCTAAAAAGCCCGTTTTACACAATCTGCATTCAGGCGCACACCTTCTTGCTGTACGTCCTTTCTCCCCACACTGATTGCATTGTATTTTGCCACAATCATTAATTAAATGGGAAAAGTTCCAAAAAAGGAAACATGATTTAGACTGCCCAGCATATCTTAGTGTACCTCTATGACCAGCCACAAAAATAACACTTGCAAGTGTTTCACCATGTTTTTTTTTTTTAACATTTCAAAACAGCTTCCAACCACCACCCTCGGTCCATAAGTTTCTCTCGTCTCTTTCACAATGTTATCAACAGTTTCACATTGACCCTGTGTGCTTTTTAACATTGTATTCTTCCAGTTCATCAGTTCTAAAATGCAAAGCAGCATTTTTTAATATTTAAGTTACTACCAGAAAATAAATAATTGTTCCATTGATAAATGCCCTTCTTTTTGTTATACAATTGCAGAAATTTCATCACGAGTCCACACGTTTCAAATGTTAAGTCACAAAAAGTATCTGTCCCAATATGTATAAAGGACTGATTTCTTGAGCTTTAAAACCCAGAACAGTTACCAAATTGTCCCATACATAACATCTGTCTTTTAGTGTCATTTTGTTGTTGTTGTTATTCTCACAGTTGGTCTTATCTTCTTTAAAAAAACAGTTTTGCTTACAGTTTGCTGATGCTTTCCTTTTTACCTGCAATCACTGCTGTATATGTTTTAGTTACTGCATTATCTACTGCCATACAAACACCTTCTCATGTTATGGCTGCTTTCTGTCACTGCTGCATATGTTTTAGTTACTGCATTATCTACTGCCATACAAACACCTTCTCATGTTATGGCTGCTTTCTGTCACTGCTGCATATGTTTTAGTTACTGCATTATCTACTGCCATACAAACACCTTCTCATGTTATGGCTGCTTTCTGTCACTGCTGCATATGTTTTAGTTACTGCATTATCTACTGCCATACAAACACCTTCTCATGTTATGGCTGCTTTCTGTCACTGCTGCATATGTTTTAGTTACTGCATTATCTACTGCCATACAAACACCTTCTCATGTTATGGCTGCTTTCTGTCACTGCTGCATATGTTTTAGTTATTGCATTATCTACTGCCATACAAACACCTTCTCATGTTATGGCTGCTTTCTGTCACTGCTGCATATGTTTTAGTTACTGCATTATCTACTGCCATACAAACACCTTCTCATGTTATGGCTGCTTTCTGTCACTGCTGCATATGTTTTAGTTACTGCATTATCTACTGCCATACAAACACCTTCTCATGTTATGGCTGCTTTCTGTCACTGCTGCATATGTTTTAGTTACTGCATTATCTACTGCCATACAAACACCTTCTCATGTTATGGCTGCTTTCTGTCACTGCTGCATATGTTTTAGTTACTGCATTATCTACTGCCATACAAACACCTTCTCATGTTATGGCTGCTTTCTTCTATTGCTTTCTGTCACTGCTGCATATGCTTTAGTTACTGCATTATCTACTGCCATACAAACACCGTCTCATGTTATGGCTGCTTTCTGTCACTGCTGCATATGTTTTAGTTACTGCATTATCTACTGCCATAAAAACGCCTTCTCATTTATGGCTGCTTTCTTCTATTGCTTTATGTCACTGCTGCATATGTTTTTACTACTGCCTTCCCTGCTGCCACATCACCTGGATCCTTTTTCACGTTACTATCCTCATGACTTCCAAAAAAGTTATATGCCATCTCACCCCAGGAAGCAGCAGAACTGTCACCTGGATCATTTTGCTTGATTATTTGTAACAGGACATCATGTTGCTTGCGCCCTGTTGATGCCAGCTCTGCTATCTGCACCACTTCAGCAGATGTGCATATTTCCTTCCCATGGAGAACGTTAAACACTGCTTATCTGTAATATCCACTACAAAGAAATGTTTAGTTACATTCTGAAGTTCCACACCAAATACATTTTTATCCAAATTCCCACTTTCCACCTATAAACTCTTCATATCTCTTCTCTTTACCTCCATGCAGCTGCTTCCCTTAGGCCTCTACCTTGCTGAAGTAGGAGCCCTCTGGCAGCGTCTAGCAGTTCAAAAGAGCTGGAGAACTTCCGAGATGTCCTGCATAAATTTTCACTAGTATTATAAATACCACCTCTGGTCTCCCCTGAAAACACAGTACTAGCCTAGTAGGACTATCTCAGTCAACAAAGAGGAAATACAAATAAGTAAATAAAGTGCAGACTTTCTCACATAATTAATTAGATAGTGTTCTGCTATTGGTTAATTACATTCCGTTGATTTACAGCATAATGGTGGGTATTTCCCTTCTGTCATGTCTGGGTAACCATGAGGATAGAATATTTAAGAAAGGAGGGATTGGGGCAAAGCACCCATATTGTGGTGGTAGAAAGTAAATACTCTGTGTGAAAAAAAAAAGTTAGTCTATTTGCAAAGTGCATTTTTTCAAATAGTACAAAGGGTGCAGGTGCCACTGTAAAAAAAAACTCTATAATCAGATAAATTGCAATAATATGAGATTTTGCAGGTTGATGTATATGATGTGTTAACTTCTCTGGATTTCTGCTTGATTTAAAGTTGGTTTAAACATAGGAACACAAGACCATAGAAACAGATTAGGTAAACAACCATGGGGACCATAAAATGCCTAGTCATATAAACCATTAAGCAGACACACATAAAAGTACTTGCCACTCCTTTCAAGTACTTAATAGTGCTGAACTCAACTCACAAACTGAGAAGACAGAGCTGTACATGATAACCATTTACACTTGTATCTACTCATCCAACTGTCAAGGATACCCTTCAAGGTAGGCATAGTAGTACTTTGTATGACATGTAGTGGTAACGTATTCTATAGGCTGGGAATATGTCGAATTAGATGTCCATCCAGTAAGACTTTATTTTTGGTGAAGACATAGGTCCATATTGCAGGTATTTGAAGAGTAATGGGTTTTGTGAAAAATAGGAGGTCAATATGTATACTTAGTCCTAATAAGGAAAAGACTTTAGGGTAGAATTGGAGATTGCATAGTCATGTCCACTGAAACAGAAGGCCCACAGCATAAACCACTGGTGCCACAATTAGGTGCAGTGGTCAGAAAAGGATCTAAAAGTACATAAAGACCAGACTGAAGACCTGCAAGTTGACTGTAGCCAAAACACAAGATTTCAAGAAAATATGCAGGGATCTAGCACCGTCAGAAGAAGGTAAATTAGTAGAAATCAAAGTAAAATGACAGTGTCTCAAAAATGCATGTGTTAAAGACTATGTATATATGCAGCCAATCCAGGAATCGAAATGTGGTATATAGGGAATGTGGTAGTGTAATGCAGAAGTCCAGAAAATTATCAAAACAAACAAGGAGAGCTAGAACAAAGTGGGAGATAGAAAATATGGACCAGGCTAAGAAGAAATAACTCTTGAATAGCAAATATGTTCACAGAGCAGTTGTAGTAGCAAAGAACAAGGCGTCAGATGTGGTCAACCAGCTTATAGAAAGTGTCTCAGCAGATGGAACAGAGAAGCTCTATCAGTTTGCAAGACAAAGACAGATAGGCAAAGATAATTGTTATCAGATACCATTCATAAGGAATTCCCCAACAGCCTGCTCACCAGACCAAATGACATTCAAAAGTGATTGAAATGAGTACTTCCATCATCTTCTGAAAGAAGAAACCCCCCACACAGGTTGTACTGCCCCATACACAGCCTATAAGGAAAGATGAAGAAGAACCTCCCCCTAGCAAAGGTAAGAACAGCAGTAAGGAAAATGGAGTCAGACAAAGAAACAGGCGCAGATGAGATAACTGTAGGTGTGATCATGGTGTTGAGCAAGTTAAGGGAGAAATGGGCCCCAAGGCTACTCACAGACGTATGGAGAGCGGTGTGTCCCACATGACTAGCAAATAGCTATTCTAGTTCCAGTGTACTATAACAAAGGGGCCAACAATGCCACAGTGAGGTATCATGTCAAATTCCTTGGCCTGGGCAAAGTAGGCAGTGTAAACTGTTTTGTCCCCATCCATTGCTTTGGTGACTTTCTCAAAGAGGTCCACCTGATGGTGCAGGCATGACTTGCCCTTGACAAAATCAGACTGGGTTTGGTCCAGTGTCTGGTGGTTTCTTATATCATTATTGATCATTTCCATAACTCTTTCCATGGTTTTGCATTTGAGACTAATAAGACTTATGAGTCTGTAGTTTCCAGGGTCTGTAAATGGCCCACTTTTGTACATAGGGATGATAGTTGCCATTTTCCATTCATGAGGAATGAAGCCCATTTAGAGAATATGGTTAAAAAGTGATTCCATGGGGTTTGGTAGGTCATGTTTCTTGCATTTTAATAGGTAGCCTGGGATATTGTTGGGCCCAATCAATGCAGTGTTCTTGGTCTTAGAAAGAATAGTGAGAACCTGTTCCCTGGTGACAGCTGGAGGAATTATATTTGATGGTATTTCCTGAGGGAAACCTGGGGAGGCAGAGGAGGATAAAGTTGGATCTGAATTGGTCTGCCAGTAGGTTTTCTATATCTTCTAGCTCAGTGTACATGGTTCCAGTAACAATGAGGTCTGCACTTAATTATGTATTGCCTTTGAGGTTGCAGACATAGCTAAAAATGCCTTGTGGTTGTCTTTGACCTGGAAGGTCAGATTTACCTCAAATTTATCTTTGCTGGACCTTAGTTGTTTTTTAGTTTGAAAAGAGAGCTTTTATTCTGTTGGTTGCTACACCTTCTAATTTTTGCCATGATTTTTTTTTTGTTCTGTTCTATGGCATATTAATGTTGTGATTTCATCAGAGTGGCTTTTTTTTAGTTAGGTCTGTACTTATTCCTGGTGGATACAGCTGCCTCTATGCAGCTATTAACATGCTTGTATAAGGTTTCTATGAATAGTTCCACTTAGACAAAAGTGTATTTGGAATTTAGAGGGGCTTGAAATTGTGCCAGTTTATCATTTAATAGTAGGAAGTTAGCCATATAGTAGTTGATGAAGGCTCCAGGATTAGCTGGAGTACTGAGTTTTATTTTTGCTTCAAAGGAGAACATTTTGAAGTGTGACCCTCCCACAGAGAACATTACACTAGGAGGTGTGCAGTGCTCTCTCAGATTAGCGAGGACTCGATCCAGCATGTCTGTGCCCCTAGTTGATGTATTGGCAATCTAGTTAACGGAATTTGTTTTAGCAAAGTCAGGGAATCCCTGTGCATGCTCATTTGATGTTGTATATGACTCTGAATTAATAGAATGGTAATTAAAGTCTCCCATGAATATGGTATTGGGTTAGACAGTGCGTGTCTCCTGTAAGCTTAAATATGTGTTATGAGTTTCCTGGGACATACATATACACTGTGTTCATAGTTGTTGTTGTATCTTTCGGCTTTTCCCGGTTAGGAGTCGCCACA
>NC_056731.1:1782208714-1782338714 GCF_019279795.1 Protopterus annectens
AAGTCCCAGTAGTTGCTTTTCAGGTTATGAAGAACATAACTATGACATTTTGCAAAAAAAAATAGAATTATGTGTTGCCTTTCCAGTAGACATGCTCACATTAACAACATTTTATTTATAAGTTTAAATAAGCTCCCTCAACTAATGAGAATCAATATCTTAGCTAATATTATTATCAGCAAAGGTCAGTCTCGCCGAGCTCTTCTTACTCATTGTTCATCCAGTTCACCACTTCTACTTCCACAGAATCTGCTTCCTCCTTCTTTCTTTGTATTCCTTTCCAGTTATCTTACTGGCTATTCACTACTGTTTTCTATTCTACAACTGTTGCTGATATCGACATCGTTATATTTTCCATGTGCGTTTTGTTATCCTTATTATCATGATCTTATGTTATTTTTGTTTTTAACGTCTCCCTCAGGCAGGGTTGCCAGACGTTTCTATTTGGGCGGGACTGTCCCAAGATCAGCAGCCTGATCCCGAGTCCCGCCCTGCCGGTTTTAATCCCAGGCAGCCTCCGCTTTGTTTTTTTTTTTTTTTTTGATTGGCCCATATACCGGCATACGGGCCAATCAAAAATCGCTAAACACGGAGCTTCTTGTGTTTAATGCGGAAGTTCCACATTAAACGAAGCTCCGTGTTTAGCGATTTTTGATTGGCCGGTATGCCGGTATACTGGCCAATCAAAACATCGCAAAACAGAGCTACTTCTGTTTAATATGGAACATCGCAGTTCCGCATTAAACAGAAGTAGCTCTGTTTTGCGATGTTTTGATTGGCCCGTATACCAGCATATGGGCCAATCAAAACATCGCAAAACAGAGCTACTTCTGTGTAATGCGGAACTGCGATGTTCCGCATTAAACAGATGTAGCTCCGTGTTTAGCGATTTTTGATTGGTCCGTATACCGGTATATGGGCCAATCAAAACATCGCAAAACAGAGCTACTTCTGTGCAATGCGGAACTGCGATATTTCGCATTAAACAGAAGTAGGTCTGTGTTTATTTATTTTTGATTGGCCTGGGCCAATCAAATAAAAAATAAACACAGAGCTACTTCTGTTTAATGTGGAACTCTGATGTTCCGCATTAAAGACGTGGAAGACCTGAAGACCTTTTTTTTTTTTAGTCCCTACCTGGCCAGTTGGAAATCTGGCAACCCTGCCCTCAGGGCAGTTTTACTGTTTACCTCTTACAGTACTACACATTTTTATAATTTTGTACAGCATTAATCTTTTTTCCATCTCTAGATTATGAAAGTTTTATTTTATTATATTACTGAGGTTCAGGAATTCATTGATTCTATGCATACAACTCCTAGTTTGGCTGACTCAAAATGTATAACTGCACATACTTTGCTTTAGAATTAGAATTAGATAGTTAAAATGCAGAATAACTCAACAAGCCATAGTGATCTTTATCTAAGATGTCAGAAATCTAAGATGTCAGAAATGTTGCTAGCCATAGTTTGCTATCTGTTGCTTACAATATTAATTTCTCAGAATCAACATGACTCTTACAAGAATACAGCAGAGTTGCTTATGTTACACATGGAATGAAGAGTGGGGGCCCACACTATTCCTTTAACTTTGACTTTTCATTCCCCCTTTATTCATTCATGGTTGCGGAGAACTTACAACCTAGTCAATCACTTAGTAGGCACATGCCAGACATGACAGAGAAACTAATCCAGGATAGGATGTTAGACTATTACTGGATAATTTAATTATATTCCTTGGTGCCATTTGTGTTTTTTATGGTTATCGTTGGGATTTTGCTTTGTGGTTTGGTCCAGTAAAGCACTTCGTGTTCAGGATATCAGTCTGGTTATTCTTTACTATTACTGGATACATACTCTTGCACACATACACACACACACACACACACACACACACACACACACACACACATATACACACACACACACACACACACACACACACACACACACACACACACACACACACACACACACACACACACACACACACACATGCACACACACACACACACACACACACACACACACATGCACACACACACACACACACACACACACACACACACACACACACACACACACACACACACACACACACACACACACACACACATAAATATACAAACACACATATACATCATGCTCAGCATAAGGCAATTTGGTAGACCTACAATATGTCTTTCAAATGTGGGAAAAACCCAAGCACGCACACAGACTAATGGTGACTACACAGAAATCCACCCATTCAGGAACACATCACATACAGTAATATGCTAAAAGTTTTAGAACTCATTAAATGAATTTATAGCTAAAAGCTCATGATTCATGTTACTTAGCCATGAATGAGACAGTCTTATCTACAGCTTTAAACATAAAACACTTCATTCGTACACATCTTCATTTAGCCATCTGGAAAATGTAGATTATCTAATCCACTGAACAACTATAACAGTACCAGAATTAGTTTCACTGTGATAGGGTACACTGCTTTTTCAGACTTAATCTGACTTTTCTGACTTGCTGCACTCCTGTGCTGACACATACTTTCTACTAAAGCCTCTATCAAACAGAAATGCACAGACTAACAACTCAACAGTATAATGAACAAGGCATCCACTGACTTAGTCAATATTCTTGTTTTTCACATTTTCAAATTTTTTCATATTAAATTATTTTATTTTCATGTTTTAAAGTACTAACTCTAATTTGTAGGATATTTACTTCATTTTCTTGATCCAGTGAATTAACAACAATTTTTATTTCATTTTATCAGTTTTGCTTTGACATTATAACCAATGACATCTCTGAAACTAAAGGGAAAGCTCTCTGAAAACTGAAAATTGTTGATTTAATGTTTTGAGCTGTATCTCAGTGCAAGTAGACTTGCAAAAATCATAAAAAATATGATTGTACAATGTTCTTTGATGTTACACTCAAAAGGGTTGTGTATGTATTTAATCCTTTTATCTTTGGAGAAAAAGAAAAGACAAGATCCGTGTCTTTAAAACTAATGTGAGGCATAGTGTGGCAATGAAGAATCTATCCATATCTGAAACATTTACCTTTCACTAGAAATCTATGGATTCAGAAGGCAGTAGATCTTTAGTGAGTATGAGACTATGAACTTTATGACTGGCTGACTCATTCATTAATCAGAGAAAGAACTGCATGTAGAATCAAAAAAATGATCAGCTAAGGGGGAGACTATGTGAAGCATATTAAATGCTGAAAAATGGCACTGATGAATGTAAAACAAGTTAACTGTCTAACATGCAGATTAAAAGCATGAATAAGGAGCTGCAGGCATGAAAAATAAAAACGGTCAATAAAACAGAGAAAACAAAGCTAAAATATGTGAAAAATCCTAAACATCAAAAAAGATAGCAGGGAGGGGGGAGCCTAGATGCAGTGAATTTTCAGAGCTTTATCTTCTTCTTTTGGCTTTTTCCAGTTAGGGGTTGCCACAGCGGATCACCTGTCTGCTCATGATTGGCAGTTGAGTTTTAAAGTGTCGAGTTGCAAGCCTGGCGTCCAACCTTCCACGGAAGGCACACACATTTACACTCATGCCTAGGGCCAAGTTAGAGTATCCAATCTACCTACAGCATGTCTTTGGGATGTGGGAGGAAACCAGAGCACCCGGAGGAAACCCATATGACCACGGGGAGGATATGCAGACTCCACACAGAAGGTTCCCCAGCCGAGGATCAAACTGGAGAACCTCTTGCTGTGAGCCGGCAATGCTAACCGCTGCACCACCATGGCTGCCAGAATTTTGAGAGCTCCATAAACTAATAAAATAATATAAGAAAAATGTATTATTTTCAAGTTTAAAACATCAGAAATCTATAGATAAACTACTAAACTGCATAAATATCAATTTTGGTGGAGATGTACAAAAATGTTCCTGTCAAGTAACTTGGAGATATATTGAGTCACTGACTATGAACAATTCAAGGAATTCTCACCCAGATCCTGCTTTGAAAACAGAACTGCAATTGATGACATCTACCTTACAGGAACTATCTTTGAAGATGGATGGCTTTAAAAATGACTTAGAAAACCTCATATTAAATTATCAAAAACAGACTGATACTCTTAAGGAACTATTACAGCAACACCATACAAAAATAACAAATATAGAGACTTCACTAAATGACATTGAAGGGAGACTCAAAGAGGAAGAATTCCTAAAAGAATTCCTGCTTAAACAAAATACATGGCTGCTTAACAAAATAGATGACTTAGAAAACAGGAAAAGGAAAAACAACATAAGGATCTTTGGTCTGCCTGAAAACACTGAAGGTGAAGACATTATTTCATTCTTAACAACCTGGATTCCTGAATTTTTAGACTTGAAAGAGGGAATTTCATTTGGAAATGAAAGGGCGCATAGAGCATTGAAGAAACCTGCTTCTAATTCAACAAATACTCCACCTAGATCCATAGTTATAACATTTCTTTCATTTCTGGACAATGAACTAATATTAAAATCTGCTTGGAGAAAATCACCCTTAAAATACAATCAAAGTCTGATAAGGTTTGACAGTGATTATTCTTCCAGCATACTAGAACAAAGGAAAAAAAGTCTGTCCAGTAATAAAACTGTTGATGAAACAAAACAGCATTAAGCACAGCTGGCCAGCCAAGATAAAAATAGTTTTTGCCAATGAGATGAGAACCTTTAATGACTTAGAAGAAGCTACTATAGTCATCAAAAACAACAGCATAGTGTCTATCCCAGAAGAAATGGAATGGTCCCTACTCTTAAAAGAATAAAAGAAACAAATTGTTGGACTGATGCTAGAAAGAAGAAACAAAAAACTGATTCCAAGATAGCTGTCCCAAAAAAATAACTTACAACTACATCTCTCAAAGTATCAACTGATACGGTACATCACTTGTCATCTGTTTTTATTTAAAAAAGGAGGGTTTCTTAAACAACAGAGAAACAGTAATGATTTATTCACAATGTTCAAAGAGTCCAATAATTCTTCACAAACAAAGGTAGGTCAAGATGGATTACTTTTTGCATTATATATAAGCCAAACAGAGCCACATATAATACAAACATAGAAGTTTCTATTCCCCCACTTGAACTCAATGAATACTTACCTTGTTCATCTTCATTGATTTTACTTATAATAATTGACTGGCTCAGAGATAGAACCCACATGGTCAGACGCAGATGCCATGATCGAATCCAAACCAGTTACAAGTGGCGTCCCACAGGGCTCAGTTCTGGGACCTTTCTTGTTCGGTATATACGTCTCTGAGGTTCAGGCTAACACGAGGGGATTATGGCTGACAAAGTTCGCAGATGACTGCAAACTGGGGGCCATAATCGAATCTCCAGCTGACACAAGCATCCTCCAAAAGGGTCTCACAGAGATGGATGCTTGGTGCCAGAGCCACGGCCTCAAGCTAAATGCTAAAAAGTGCATAGTCATCCCCTTTGGGAAAAACAAGGTGCCCACAAATTACCACATAGGTGGTAATCCATTAAGTACGGAAGAAGTAATTAGAGATTTGGGGACCAACATAGATAGTAATCTCTCCTTTGATAATCACGTTGCCAAAGTGGTTAGAAACACCTTCTATATAGCCCACCTTATCACGAAAAGGTTTGCATCTAGATCAAGAGAGGTCATTGTGCCCCTCTACTCGTCACTCATGAGGCCCATAATTGAATACAATGCCCCTTTTGGGATGTACCTTACCCGACACCTGCAGCAACTGGAGAGACCCCAAAAGTACCTCACCAAGAGGATCATGGGCTACAAACAGATGTCCTATGCAGCTCGACTAAAGAAACTCCAGCTCTACTCAGTTGCTTACCGCCTACTCAGAGGCGATCTATGCCTGACGTACAAAGCCATGTCAAACCCAGAATTAATGGACATGCTCCTCCTCAAAAAATCCAAGTCCCTTAGAGCGACACGCTCCAGGGACCTAAACCTCAGCACAAAAATAAATAGGACATGCTGGAGGGACAGATTAATTTCCCAGAGGCTCCCCTCACTCTGGAATAGAATCCCAATTCATGTTAGACATAGCCCCTCGCTGACCCTCTTCGAGCGAAATTTGGACGCGTGAATGGGAAATCGCAAATTCACCCCTGGGATCTCTCCTGTGTCCCTGCTAGACAGAGGCACAGTAAACTAATCTTAAAAGGGTACCTTCTGTGACCTACTTTACAGAGGCACAGTAGGCTAATCTAATAGGGAGGCGGAAGCCAAATACACTCTGGCTAGGCTTATAAATGCCTTAGGGCAGATAGCCTAGTATCTACCTATGAACCTATGAACCTATGAATTAACTAATTCAACGAGGTACCGTTCATCAGAGTTCAAACTCAAATGTAACAAATCAACATCATATATAATAGCAGCAATAGTAGAGTGTTTTGAAAAAAAAAATTCTGTCATGGAGACTAATGCCTTCTTCAGTTAAAGTATGATTTAGAAATATCATATATATATCCTGGTTAAATAATAGTAGCAAGCTCTTAGTACAAATGTCATCATTATTCTGTCTAAATATAGTTAATATCAATTATGGCAGGTATCACAGCTACATGTGCTGTTTGATGCATGGATGCAACCGTGTCCCGAAGCTAGTACAAATGTCATTATTATTCTGTCTAAACATAGTTAATATCAATTATGGCAGGTATCAAAGCTTTGCATGCTGTTTGATCAATCTTGATACGGTGTGCGTGGATGCAGCCATGTCTGGCAGCTAGTACAAATGTCATTATTATTTTGTCTAAACATAGCTTTACTCGCCTCCCGGTAGGTTCAGTACAGTGTTTTGTGTTATACATACGCTTGAAGTGACTATATGTGCTAGATTTCTGTGTTTAAATGGAGTGTAAACTTTAATTGGGCATAGTGATTTAAAGCTGACTGCAAATCAGCTTGTATGTTTACCGCTAACATTTAAGATAGCGTATACATTGACTTAGCTCCTTATTTGGTAGATTCTGTAATATAGTTTGGATTGCGTGGTTAATTGGGCATAGAGGTGCAATGCTGACTGCAAATCAGCTGGTATGATTACCGCTATTGTACAGATATTGAAGACATAGTAAAAATGGCTTGTGCTCTGTGCCTTTGCACAGCAACGGTGATAAAATCACCTAGCATAGCACGTTTCCTGTCTGAAAGGTTGTGGTGGTTATGGCCACCTCAGGCATATTATTTTGCTACTGTTGAATTCAATCGCTTGAGGACGCCAGAAATATTATGCTTACTACTGCCTAACTCAGGTGCATATGGACGCTATTCTAACTAGAGCACGTGGAAAGCCCATTCTCATGTTAATGCGCCACAGTGAAAGATATAACTGCCCATGCTACCTCATTATCACTGTTATATTGTAGAACTGCTTTTTAGCTGATGCATGTGTCTATAAGAATGCTGCCTGATCATTTGTACTGTTTGACTACAACACTGCTCTGTTGCTTGCATATGTGACTGTTTTGCTAACCCTGCCCAGGGGCATTTTCTATCCCTTGGGTCTGAGGGTAATTGTTAGATTGTGGCTCCATTGGCTAACTATGGTGTATGTATTACCTATATGCACTGTTTTATAATGTTGCCTTTCTAATCCTACTCTATTGCTCCCCATTCTAATCTTTCTCACTTTCTAGCCTCTCACTACTTACTGTACAAGCTAGTACACCTCCTCACATCCTGATATTCCTTCCTACTGCCCTATCCTTCTACCTTGTATCTCCCCAACTTTGCCATCCACCCTACCTAACTATGTGTGTCTCTATTTTACAGTCTACCACCTCGGGTGCTCCCTCTCTGCCTTAAAGCACAAGGACTACCTCCCTGCCTCATCCAGAAGATACCCTAGATTTGTCTGCTACCTATGCATCACTGAATGCTGCCATAATAAAGGTCATCTGTACTCTAAGAAGTGTGAATGTATGTAGCCTTGTAAAGTCTACTTGTATCCTAAAAATAGTACTTGTAGTTGTTAGTCTTACTTCCCATGTATGCATTAGCAGCCTACTGCAACTTGCTGGACACTCTCCCCCCTCTAGTTTTATCATACCTTATTAGTATCTGTGTACTACTCTATCCCTCAGGCTGCCATCTCCTTCTTGTCACTAGGTGGCAGCATAGACCACAGCCGACTGATCACACAGTATTATTCTCCTAAAGTTTCTACCCAACTATATTAGTTATTTCCACAAATTCTCCCCATCTGTTCTATACTAACTCCCTCTACCCTCCTGGACTGGCCAACCCAAATATAAATATTAACAAGAAAAAGGATGCCCCAAGCTTAAAACATCACCAGTTTATTGTAAGCGCTTTCGTGCAGCCCAATTCACTGCACTTCCTCAGACAAAAAATCCCTCCAAAATACTTCTTAAATAGTATATCACATCAATTACATCACAATATTCAATTCACTATTTAAAATCTTAAAGAACCAGATTTTATAAAAAACTTTTAAACTAATAAATTACTAAACATCTATAAATACCAACAAGAATATACATAAATATCTAAAATATATTAATGTTAACTAGTTAGAAAAATTTCAACATATTTCTTATTCAGTATTATACACTAAAAATATTAAGAATACTTATTTCATCTTTCCAAGGCTTTTAATTTTAATAAATATTTAATAGAGCAATATTCATTAAGTCCTGGAAAGGTATTGGCACTAGTGCAAAGTTGCCATAACAACTCCCTTTCTTCTAATTTCAAATGCCATGGTCCACCCTGAACATTCCTCTTCACTTGTTCTATGGCAACAAATTTAAAAATATGTGTTGGATTGTCCTTAACATGTTTTGCTAATGCATTATTTACATTACCTTTACCAATACTATAAAAATGTTCATAAATTCTATTTTTTAACTTTCTCTCCATTTTCCCTATATAAAACTCTGAACAAGATTGACATAAAGCAAGATATATTACCACTTTAGATTCACAATTGTATTTGCCTATTATTTTATACAGGTTATCCTTGATGTAAAAAGAGTTACCGATTAAAATATGTTTACAATAATGTCAATGACCACATCTAAACATTTCGTTAACTCTGTTATTTAACTTTAAAGGCATTTCTAATAGGCATTTTAAATTAGGCCCTCTTCTAATTTCCGGTTGGACTTATTAAAGACTCTGCTTTCCATCTTGAACTTTTAGCATTTTTTAATAAACAAGGGTGTGCATTTCTGGAGTTATTAATCAAGAATTACACCGAGCAAATGGTTGATCTCAAAATACAGCTTGAGATCCTTGAACGTACCATTAAAGCCGGCTCGGACTTCCCAGGATATGAATATGATTTTAAATGTATTTTCAACAGCATTGACTCATTAAGTAAAACGATTATTGAAACAAAAAAAGTAAGATCAATCGGGATAAAACTGAGGATCAACAATGTTGTGCCTATCCTGATCCACCTACAGTTAAATCGTTTACCACCCTATCTAGAGTGGTAGAGTCCGCTGAATCTGTACAAGAGGAAGGAAGTGATTCTGTCATCACAGAAAATCTGGCAGGGCCAGTAGTTTGAAGGAGCGAAAGGATAAGGAGCAACCAAGAAGTACGCCAACAACCAAATTTGCACAATAATGGTAATAATAACCACCAAAATGCAAATCGTCAGGGTTTTTACAATGGGTCTAACAACAGGAACAATATAGGGAATCAAGCAACAAAATCACACCAACAGAGGAAGAAATTCAACAAACGCAGGAGATAGTTGTAGACACAGTCTCAGAAGTTTGTGAAATTCTTTCAACTCAACAAGGTAACTTTAAAATTTATAATTTTTCTTCCATGTATATCCCACAGGAAATGACTGAATTTTTCGCCAAAGGTCTGAATTTTGTTCCTTCTACTTGTTTTAATTTGGCTAAAACATTATGTGATTTGAAGTTGTTTATCAGTAAGTTGAATTTAATGCTTTTGTTAGGCAATGATTCAAATACAATTGATCCTTATAGAATTCCTAGTATCTTCAACCCCCCACTGCACCCCATTCTGGCTTTGTATGAAACAGTATGTGAAACACAGATCAGGGTTTTGGCTAATGAACAGCATAGAGTGAAATATGTTCATAATATTTCTGAAAATGAAAAAGAATTCTTAAGACAAATAAAAAATAACCGGGTCTGTGTTATGAACCCAGGTAAAGGTGGGGGGGGGGGTAATATTTATGGATGGAATTGATTATATTAATAGGATGAATACTATTTTGAATACTACTAACTATGAGAGGATTTCTGTTAATGAATTTAACCAGGCCTATCAATATGTCAAAAGTGTTTTAAGTGACTTGCTCATTGAAAATTCTATTTCACTTGAGATTTATCACTTTTTAACTATGCTAGCACCATTAACTCCAGTTAAGTTTGGTATTCCTAAATTACATAAAAATTTAACAAATCCACCATTCCGTCCCATTATTGATAGACAGAAGTCAATAACATATGCTTGTGCAAAATGGGTGGATAATAAGTTGAAACCATTACTAGCTAGTGACTACCAAATCTGTAAGTATTCTTGGAGTTTTTTAGCAGCTATTAACACTCTTGAATTTTGTGTACATGCTAATTTTCTTACCATAGACATTAAGGATCTGTATACGGTAATACCACAAACTTTAGGGCTCGAATGGGTAAGTGAGTTCATAAGAATTAAAGGTCTAGATGATACAACTATCAATGTACTAGTAACTTTATTAGAATTAGTGTTAAACAATAATTACTTTCTCTTTAATAATAACATCTATCTTCAGAAATCAGGCATAGCCATGGGTTCACCTTGCGGAGGTAGTTTTGCTAATGCAGTCATGGCATATTGGGAAAGAAGTTATTTGTTTAAAAATCAGTTGTTTATAGAAAAAGTTACCTGGTATACGAGATACCAGGATGGTATGTTTTTTTATTTTCAAGGGTGAATTGGAAGAAGCTTGACATTTTGTAGAAACAATTACGTCATTTACATCATTTTTAGATTTCACCTTTGAATTTAATATGGAATGTATTAATTTTTTGGATATTCTGCTCATTAAAGACAAGAATTTCAACAGATATTCAGCATAGATATACAGGAAGCCTACCTATTCCAATTATTTTTTACATTTTTCAAGTAACTATCCTCTGCATCAAAAGAAGGACGTTATTAAAGGCCAGTTAGTGAGGGCTTCTAGAATGATTTCTTCTGACATTGATTTTGAAGTGGAATGTGACAATTTACAGCAGATGTTCCTTAATAGAGCATACCCACAATATTATATAGACAAGTTTTGAATTGAAGTTAGATCTAAAAGAAGTATGGGTCATTTTAAACCTATTTTATTTAAAGGTCATAATACAGAATGTAATGACAGAATTTCTTTGAACATAAGTACCCAAGTACAAGATGGGGAAGTAGCTCAGATTCCATTTGTTACTAATTTTTGTATGGTACATTCTAATGAAACTCATATGATTTGTAGTATTGTAAAAAATAATTGGACTTTCATAACACAAGATTACTCAATTAGTAATAAATTGGGCAATAAGCCTTTAATAACATTTAGAAGAAGGCCTAATTTAAAATGCCTATTAGAAATGCCTTTAAAGTTAAATAACAGAGTTAACGGAATGTTTAGATGTGGTTATTGCCATTATTGTAGACATATTTTAATGTGTAACTCTTTTTACATCAAGGATACCCTGTATAAAATCATAGGCAAATACAATTTTGAATCTAAAGGGGTAATATATCTTGCTTTATGTCAATCTTGTTCAGGGTTTTATACAGGGAAAATGGAGAGAAAGTTAAAAAATAGAATTTATGAACATTTTTATAGTATTGGTAAAGGTAATGTAAATAATGCATTAGCAAAACATGTTAAAGACAATCCAACACATATTTTTAAATTTGTTGTCATAGAACAAGTGAAGAAGAATGTTCGGGGTGGACCATGGCATTTGAAATTAGAAGAAAGGGAGTTGTTATGGCAACTTCACACTAGTGTCAATACCTTTCCAGGACTTAATAAATATTGCTCTATTAAATGTTTATTAAAATTAAAAGCCTTGGAAAGATGAAATAAGTATTCTTAATATTTTTAATGTATAATATTGAATAAGAAATATGTTTACATTTTTCTAACTAGTTAACATGAATTTATTTTAGGTGTTTATTATGTATATTATTGTTGGTATTTATAGATGTTTAATAATTTATTAGTTTAAAAGTTTTTTATAAATCTGATTCTTTAAATTTTTAAATAGTTAATTGAATATTGTGATGTAATTGATGTGATATACTATTTAAGAAGTATTTTGGAGGGATTTTTTGTCTGAGGAAGTGCAATGAATTGGGCTGCACAAAAGCGCTTACAATAAATCGGTGGTGTTTTAAGCTTGGGGCATCCTTTTTCTTGATTTTATTAGTAAGGTATCCAAATATAAATATTGCCTACACTACATAGCTCCAACTCAACCCTAATTTAAGTGTCTGAGCTGCAGTTACTGATAGTTTTTCACAGTCCTCACTTCTTCTGGGCTCTACCCGCTCCATTCGCCCTGTGGGCTCACTCCGCTCCCCTACCCTACCCCCAATTTCCACACACCCCCAGTGCATCTACACCTATACTGTCCCCTGCTCACCTGACCAATCTCCCCTCCAATCAGCATCCTCCTATAATTACACCCAACCACACCCAAGCTAAACTCCCCACCCAATATCCAATCTTGAACCTACTTTCCAACCCCTACCACACCTAACCTATTTATCTAAATCACATTACTGCTAAACACAATACCTCCACCCAAACAAATCATGCAGGGCATACTACCAGTACTACTACTAACTCTCATTACCTTAGCCTACACATCTACACACACTAACATACCATTAAACAATACCTTCCACATAACACATATATAAATGCACACACCTACACACAAAGATATTGAGATCTTTTCCACACTATTTAATGATTGCTCATTATTTTATATATACAAACCACACACCACACTTCCTCTCAATAAACAAACAGTAACTAGAGTAAATACAGACCTAGCATATGCCATAAAACTCAGTCTGTTCCTTAAAAACACATCTACTAATCTCAGGAGACATACACCCCAACCCAGGTCCAGACAACAAAATTCTCCCACACAAACAGAACTCAGACCTACTTATTATTAATCTAAACTCAAGAAGTATATCCAACAAACTACATGACCTACACGCATTCATAGCTCACTACTCCCCTGATATACTAACCATTACTGAAACCTGGCTAAAACCCACCACCCAAAATGAAGAAATACTCCCCCCAGGTTATAACATCCTAAGACTAGACAGAGATGCCAAAAAGAGAGGCGGAGTTGCAATTGTATTTAAAAACACACTTAACCTCCAGCCTTTGAGAACCCCACTGCCCAAATTTCTGAATGCCGAAATATTAGGCTCCGTTATATCCCTCAAAAACAAAAAGAGAATCAACATCCTCTGCAGTTATATTCCTCCAGGAAATAACACACCTATAATAGAGGAGATACTACAATAGGCCACAGTCAACCTATCCCAAGAAACCATCCTGCTATCAACATCCTCTGCAGTTATATTCCTCCAGGAAATAACTCTCCTATAATAGAGGAAATTTTACAATGGGCTACAACCAGCCTTCCCCAACAAACTATCCTGTTAGCCGACCTAAACCTGGACTGGCTAGCCTGCAACTCCAACAATCCCTCAAACCATATTAGCATATTTGGATTCTCACAATTAATCGAAGAACCCAACAGGTCTGACAAAAAATCCAAAAAGCATTCTATACTCGATTGGACTTTAGTTAATTTCCCCAAAGAAAATTATCATGTGGGCTGCCTATCTGATGAACTCAGTGACCACTACCCCACATTCCTCCTTCGTAAACAGGTAAACATACCCAAACCCATACTATATAAAGAAACTAGAGATGACCACAAGTTAAATCCACAAATTCTTAGCATGCTACAACAATGCAACTGGCACCCACTACAAACTCTAGCATTAGACCAGGCAGTGGAGTTTTTCAATAGTACTTTTATGAATGTTCTAAATATAGTAGCTCCAATTAGGAAACTTAGAACTAAAGTTAATTATGCCCCTTGGCTAAATAAAACCACAAAAGCCTTACTAACAGCTAGAGACAATGCCTGGAAGATCTGGAAAATGAATGACACCATACAAGACAGACAAAAGTATCAAAAACTTCAGAATCAAGCCAAAAAACAAACAAAAATGGATAAATAAAACTACTTCCTACATATCCAAAACAAACATCCCAAAAATCCTCAAAGGTTCTGGCAAGCTATCAATTCCCTTCTGAAACCTGGAGAAACTACCACCCCAACTCCCAGCACCAATACTGACAATGACAGCATAGCTTCTCAATTTAACTATCACTTCACAGAATCTATTCTGTCATTATCCACCCAGCTATCTAACAATAACTCTACAATCACCCCCACTATAGATAACAATAATATACCTTCCTGTTCACTCTCGCCTGTACCAACCTCCACAGTTAAAAAACTACTCTCAAAACTGAAACCTACCACTCTCACACCAGATGGTCTACCCACTAATTTCCTAAAATTAGCTGCAGAGTCCTTAGCCTACCCTGTCTCAATTCTTATAAACCACTCCATACAAGAAGCCTACATCCCCCAACTATGGAAAGAGTCATATATTATTCCTCTACACAAAGGCAGCAACTCCTATGAGCTATCAAACTACCACCCCATTGCTATCTTATTCCCCCTTCCAAGCTCCTGGAAAAATGTATTCCCTCCCAAGTGATGCACTTCTTAACCTCACATAATCTCCTCTCACTCACACAGCATGGCTTACGTCCAAACCATAGTACAACTACTGCTCTTCTCTCCTTTACCAACCAGTTTAACCAACTCAGACACAACAACAACTTTGTATCAGCCATATTCTTAGATCTCTCTAAGGCATTTGACATGGTCCCACATAACCTACTTTTAGACACTCTATTCACCATGTCCTTTGCCCCCTCCACTACTGCCTGGTTCAAAAACTACCTCTCTGACAGAAAACAGTCAGTCAAATGGAAAGGTGTACTATCACCCCTACTACCAACTACCATAGGTGTTCCACAAGGATCAATACTGGGGCCTCTACTATTCACCATTTTCACCAACAAACTACATACCTCCACCCTGCATGCATCACTGATACAATATGCAGATGACTCAAACCTAATCTGCTCAGCTCCATCCATAACCACTCTACAAAAGCTAATCTAAGAGTCCTTCTGCTCCGTGGAAAAATGGATTACTGATATCCAACTGATTCTAAACACCAAGACCAAATTACTTCTTTTCACCCCCAACAAATCCAGAAAAACATCTCCTTCCTTCACTATCACCTCCAAAAATGGAACCACAATCTCTCCCTCCCCCCATACTAAGCTACTTGGTGTTGAAATAGATAAGGACCTTCATTTTGATGTCCATATCTCTCAAACCATTAAAAAAGTACATAAAAAACTAGGAACTTTATACAAACACAAAAACTTCCTATCAGACCAAGCATGAATCACCCCAGCCCAAACCCACCTTTTGTCGACCCTACTGTATGCATCACCAATCCTAACCCACATCAGGAAAACAGACCTAGAGAAACTAAAATCATGTTACAATAAGATTGCAAAATTCACCAATATCTCTACATTTAGAAGCCACCACTGTCTTGCCCCAAAGGAGCTACAGTGGTTAGAACTCCCTCAATTAATTAGTTACCACCAACTAGTGCTCACCTTCAACATACTAAATAATCCCCACAAAACTCCAGCCCTAAACCAACTACTAAACCAATATTCAGCAAACCGTCCACTACGCTCATCCAACAAAACCCTGCTCTGTATATCCAAAGCCAACAATACTGCAGGGAAAGCTCTTTTCTCTCATATCATCGCTAGGAAATAGAATAACCTCCACCAAAATATCTCTTCTGCATCATCTATCTTACTGTTCAAATCCTGGCTCTGTCCTTGCATCACATAAATGCTTTCCTGCTCTCCACCAATTCTTCCTACATTCCTCTCTTCACTGCTCACTTTCTCTTTAATACAGTAGCCAAACATTGCCATACATGGCCTACTATGTGTAAATTATTATGTTTTCTGCGATATATCTTTTGATAGCATTGGTGAATGTGGAGTTTTTCTCTCCCAATTTTTGCCATCCAGGGTCTATTATGTTTAAATTAAGTTTGCTTGGAACAAACATTGTAAATTTTTTACTGATTGTATGATTTATCTTTTGATTGTAAAATTGCCAGTGTACATATTATTTGATGTGAAGCTTTTCTCCCCGGGCCTCCGCTGTAAATGGACCTTGTTGCAGTAGGACTTTCCTGGTAAACAAATGTAAAATAAAATAAAATAAAAATAAAATAAACAATTATGGCAGGTATCATAGCTTCGAGTCTTGTTTGATTAAGCCTGACATGGTGTATGTGGATGCAGCTGTGACTGGCAGCTGTTATATGTTGCTGTTTTCATCTCCCGGAAGTTGTGGGTTGTGGTTTATGATCAAGGTTTACTGATGCTTGTGTATTAGGAAGATACATTTGGTGTTTTAGCCTGGATCCAGTGGAAGGGGTAGATAAAACTGTGATTTGGGAATCTGGGATATTTTGGAAGAGAATAGTTTGTTTATACATCTGCTGAGTGAGAGGTGAGAAGGCTGGAAGAATGTCTTATCTCTTGTTGTAGCAGCTTGTTGGGAGTTTTTTTTTTTTTATCTGTTTTCTCTCCATTCTTTTCCTGGCTGCTGCCTTGCAGAAAGGGAGGGAATTTAGGCTTGAAGTTGCAGTGAAGTGAAGCTTTTCTTCAAGTGCATCATGAGCCTCTGGTATGCAGTACACAGACACACTAATAGAAACAGATTCTCCCAGGTTGCTATGATATCATAGACAGAGTGACGATAATGCTTAAAGGCTCTGAGGAGCCTCCAAGATGATTCGCAGCAATGAAGTTTTTGGTTTAAAAAAAAAAATATATATATATATATATATATATATATATATATATAATAAAATGTCTGTTTTAAACCATATGTACACATATTGATGGTCTCCCAACACTTTGTTTAGCTCATTAAGTTGATTCTTGATAAAAAAATAATAATAAAATAATAAGCGCAATTTTATCTTTAAAATGTATTTTGGTCCAAACACATTAAGGACTTACATAAGAGTGGAAGTCTGAGTTATTGTGAAAGATTAAGAGCACTTTGTCTTGTGCAGTACCCTTTGCAGTGGTCTGGGAGGTGAGCTTGTTCGGACATGTTGGGCATATGGGGATAGCTGATTCTAGGGGTATTTGGGGTTGCCGGGAAGTGCTAGAGAGTCATCAGATTTCCTTCATGGAAATATCTGTGGGAATGGAAGGTGTGTTGAGTGATTCACTGGCAGACTGGCCACTGCATGGAACAGGCTGGTAAAATAGAACAGGACAAATATTGATTTGGATATTTTAAGAACAGCTTGGAAACACACCACATGAACTAGGAATGTTATTCTGCAAAACTGGATGGGCATTGTTGCCTGTGCTTGAAGTACTGATATGTGTGTCATAAATAACATACACTACATTGAACATCAACAGGAAGCATGATGATTTTCTTATATAAGTAAATATGCATAAGAAGTCATGTAATTGCTTTAACTTGAAATGTAGTTTATGTAACCCATCTTGACAATATATAATACTTAAGTGGATACCAAGGTAACTAATGCTTTATACATGACATCAAGCTGACAAAGTTGTTCAAGAGAAACAATAGAAGCCTGAACTTGAAATGTTACAGAATGTAACAATCATATTCTGAACAAAAAGTATTAAATTGACAATAGACAGTTTAATAACATGGGCTTGAGTATAATAACACTACTGTTTTAACTTGTCACAAATGACATACACTATACTGAACAAGGGGAAGCATGACAGTTTTCTCATATAGGTAAATGTGCATAACAAGTCATATAATTGCTTTAACATGAATTGTGGTTTTGTAGCACATCTTGACCATACATAATACTTAAGCTGTCACCAAGGTAACTAATGTTTTATACATGACATCAAGCTGACAAAGTTGTTCAAGAGAAACAATAGAAGCCTGAACTTGAAATGTTACAGAATGTAACAATCATATTCTGAACAAATAGTATTAAATTGACAATAATCACTCAGTTTAACCTTTGCTGATTATACAAAATAGAATGTTGCCATTTAAATCTAAAAATTTTCAGTATATGCATAAAATGGCAATTTATATATACGGAAAGGGGATTTGTAATCATTAATCACAATAAGTGATTTTTTTTTGTTTTAACCTATAATTTCGCTCATTTTATAATAAGAAATGACAGATATGAAAATCCTTATGTGTAGGAAATGGGAAGAGGGTTGCACTGATAATTAAAATGCACTAACATTCATCAATGTTCACATAAAACAAACTTGATGTGCTTTAAGTAAGTTAGCAACAAACAAAGTGATTACTTAAATGCCGGCAACAATAAAATATAACTTATGATATAGCCAGTAAAATACATTGTATTATAAACATTAGGTATAAATATTATTACCATCTATTTATATTAGACTGTGGTGGTGGTGCTGCAGTAGCATTGTCGCCTCACAGTATGACGTTGTCCTGTTCGATTCTCAGCTAGAGCATCTTCTGTGTGGAGACATGCGTGAATGGGCATACCTTTGTTGAAGGTTGTGCATCAGAGCTGGCAACTAGGCATGTAAAAATCTACTGCCAATCATTAGCGGACCGGAGTTCCGCTGTAGTGACCCCTAACTGGGAAAAGCCGAAAGACACAACAACAACCATCTATTTATATTAAGTAATAAGTTTTGAAAGACTTCATCAATAAGGGTGAATATGGTAACTAACTGTGTGCTATAATCTTTTACTGAGGTTTTATATATGATGCATCTTACTTTACTATGATTTAATTGCTTGTCATCTATCTTTCATGCAAATAATTGCTTATACAATAAGTAGACATTTATATTGTATTAGAATTCTGTCTAATCTACAATAGTACAATATATGTTCAAAATAATATAAATATTGCTTATTCCTATTACAAATATTATTCATATGATAATTACATTTATTGAGCTCAGATGTTCTGGATTGTCAAGGTATGAGTGATAATCTGATGGACTTAGGTTTATCCATCAGATTAGGAATGATTTTCATTCCATGGCTAGTGCGGATCTTAGTTTTGTTAACATTTATTAATTTAAATTTGTTATTTCACAAAAACATTTCTAGTATGCCTGACCAAAACATTACTTTACTGGTAAACACTCAAAGTATAAAACTGATAATTTCCTTTAAAAGCTCAAACATATACTTTATAATTATCAGAGGAAAATGTTTAATAATCACAATAAAACAAAAAATACTTTATTATCTTTAAATACCAGTGGCTTAAACAATCCTAGCATGGGATCAAATCTACTGAAATATTTAAAACTGAACAAAGCACAAATTGTATTCCTTCAATAAACT
This sequence comes from Protopterus annectens, assembly GCF_019279795.1. Classification (NCBI taxonomy): domain Eukaryota; kingdom Metazoa; phylum Chordata; order Ceratodontiformes; family Protopteridae; genus Protopterus; species Protopterus annectens. The sequence continues at coordinate 1,782,228,314 of NC_056731.1, forward strand.
AATTTCAAAACAAATGACAATTACAAATGGAATCCTAAGGAATATATGATATTGGAACAATCCATTTATATGACAAAGGCAAAAGGGGTAACAATTTTATGGAAAATAAATGTGATTAACCCAGAAATCATTTATAAGTATGAAGATAAAGAAGGTCATATGGCATTAGTAATAGTTAAATATAATAACATAATATGGACCCTAGCCAATCTATACTGGTCCCCAGGCATTGGAACTGTTAAAAAACACTTGGATTTCATTTCCAGTAATTATAAAGGCAACTTAATATTTGGAGGAGATTTTAACTGTATATTTGATATTTCTGAAACTACAAATAAAAGACCGCTGAGTACATCTGTTGTATTAGAAGCTTTAAACAAGTGAGTAGAATCATTTCATCTTGTAGATACTTTCAAATGTAAAGAAGCTAAATCTTTGTTGTTTTCCCATCAAGATCACAGATTTGGTACCCAAACTAGAATAGATAAAATATTTGCTGCCCATGACTTACACTCTAAAATCATTAATTTCTCAATCACTCCCTGCCCCTTTTCTGACTACAGTTCATTGATACTAAAACTTCAAAATGGGTACAAACTATTAATCTTTAACTCCAGAATTCCAGCATATACAACTAAAATTAAAGAGTTCAAACACTGGATATTATCTGAATTACAGTTCTTGTTAGATATTAATTACACCACATAGATAAATAAAATAATGATATGGGACTCATTAAAAGCTTACATATATGGTAAAACCCTAACTTGGTATAAAAAAAATCAGAGAATGGGAATCTGAATTATTAGATCTACAATCCAAACTTTTGTCAGCTGAAAAAAATCAAAATCATTGGGAGATGAAAATGAAAGTAGAAATATTAAACAATAAATACAATAAAATTCTAACACATAAACTAATTTAGCTTTAGAAAAACTAAAAATTAATACCTTGGTCACTTCTCCCAAATATCTACATAATGTATCCACAAGTATCAAATACAATCAAAAGCTAATAACATTAAAAGTATCTTCCATGAAAAGAAAGGGAAAAATGTCTCGGATATAGGTGACATTCTTGATGCCTATAGAAATCACTATATGGAACATTTCCAAAAAGAAAATATACATATCAATCAATTAAATCTAGATGAAAAATGTTCTAATATAAAAAAAAAAATCAGAAAAATTAAAAGTAGATCTGCAAGCACCCATATCCTACAAATAAATTACAGATACGCTAAAAGTGGGTAAAAATAATAAAGCTCCAGGTATAGATGGCATAATTATGGAAATATATAACCTTTTTCCTTCAAAGATACTATCCCTCTTCCATAAAACTCTATTAGAAATTCAGTCACAAGCTTTAATACCACCCTCTTTGAGATATTCCTTAATCACACCAATCCTAAAGGAAAACAAATCCCTAAACCTCTGTACCTCATATAGACCTATAAAATTATTAAATAATGACTATAAGATATTTATGACAATATTAACCAACAGAATGAAAATACCACTATCCAAAACAATAAATAGTGATCAAACTGAATTTATATATCATAAACGCACACATGACAATATTAAAAGGATAATTTATCTTATAGATTATGTTAATAAAGAAAATAAAGGAACACTCATAATTGGCTTAGATAGAGAGAAAGCCTTTGATTCTCTAAACTGGGACTACTCATTCAAAATCCTAATGCTATTTGAATTTCCTGCATCCTTTGTTCATCTCCTAAAGAATATATATACAAATAATTTAGCATATGTCAAGTTAGGTCCTTTTACCTCTGAATCTATACATATAACAAAAGGCACTGAACAAGGATGCCCCATGTCACCAATTCTATTTGCTCTGACTATTGAAATTCGCAACAATATAAAAATCAAAGGAAAAGATGTTTCTGAACAATACAATTCTAAATTAATGTTATTTACTGATGACATATTACTAACAGTATCTAATACAAAAGAGATGTTAGAAGAATTAGATATAATTGATAAATTTCACATGACTTCAGTACTCCATTTCAATAAATCAAAATCAAAAATTTAAATTTTATATAAAAAAAAGAACTGCAGACTAAAGAAGATCACATCATACCACCAAAAAAATATTTTCATGTGTCCCTGTTGAGCAGAGCCACAGAAGTGATCCCCAGGGTGAATTTCCTATCTCCTATCCAATCATCAAGATTTTTCTTGAAGAATGCTAATGAAGAACTTTGTTTGAATTAGATAGGTAGTTTGTTCCAGAGTATGGGACATCTCTGGGACAGGAATCTATCTCTCCAGCCTGTTCTGTTTATTATGGTGATAAGGTTTAGGTCCCTAAAGCATGTAGCTCGGAGGGATTGGGATTTCTTTAAGTGGAGCATGTCCAACAGCTCTGGGTTTGCCATAGCTTTGTATGTTAGGCAGAGATCGTCTCTGAGACTGTCTGTGTACGGTATCTGTTTGAGGCCAATAATCTTCCTTGTGAGATATTTCTGTGGCCTTTCCAGTTGTTGTAGATGTCTTGTGATGTACATACCAAAAGGGGTGCTGTACTCTATAATGGGTCTAATGAGTGATGAGTAGAGGGGAATAATGACCTCTTTTTTCCTGGATGAGAAACCTTTTGTGATGAGGTGTGCCATGTAGAAGGATTTCCTGACTAATGTGGTGATGTGATTATCAAAGGAGAGACTACTGTCCACCTATGCCCCAAGGTCTCTTATCACACTTTCAGTGTTACGTAGACTACCACCTATGTGGTAGTTCATGGGTACAGAATTTTTACCACTTTTTGGCATTGAGCTTGAGGCTATGACTTTGATACCAGGCATCTGTCTCAGTGAGGCCCTTTTGTAGGATGTCCACATCATTAGGAGTTTCGATTATGGCTCCTAGTTTGCAGCCATCTGCAAACTTTATTAGCCAAAGACCTTCTGTGTTAGCCTGTACTTCAGAGAAATAGATAGCAAACAGGAGAATACCCAGGACTGAACCCTGTGGTACTCCACTGTTCATTGGTCTGAAGTCGGATTTGGAGTCTGCTACTTTCACAGTGTGGGTTCTGTCAGTGAGCCAGTTGGTATCCCATCTTATGACATAGGGATTTATACCTAGTTTAGTTAGCTTATCTATAATTCTAGAGTGGGGGATGGTGTTGAAAGCCTTGGCGAGATCTAGATAGGCTGTGTGAACCACCTTACCCTCATCTATGGCTTTGGTGACCACTTCAAAGAAGTCTATCAGGTTTAGGAGACATGGTCTGCCTTTTACAAACCCGAACTGGGCAGGGTCCAGAGTTTGGAGATTACCAATGTCATTATTTATAAGTTCCATGATGATATGTTCCATAGCCTTGCAGACCAGGCTTGTCAGGCTAATGGGGCGGTAGTTCCTGGGGTCTGTGGTGGCTCCCCCTTTGTAGATTGGGATAACCGTTGCTGTGTGCCATATGTGTCGACATATACATATTTCCCAGGACTTCAAATATTCAGTTTTACCCTTCATTTTTCATCCTAGATTGTATGCCACCTGTAATACAATGAATTTAGTTTATATGGCAGAGTGCAAAGCATGCAAGTGTTTTTATGTAGGTAAAACATAGCAAAGTCTTAGAGACAGGATGTATCAACATATGTATGATATACTTGATAATAAAAAATTAAATGCTTTAGCCAAACATATTGTAGAATTTCCTGTACATGAATTTGGATTTAGGGTTTTATAAATTATTGCAAATGATAGGAGAGGGGGTAATTTAAATAATCTAGTGGAACGGGTAGAGCTAAAGCGGATTTTAAAGGTCCAAGCTCATATATATCCAGGCTTAAACAACTATGTGTGTATAAAACCAGAGATGGAAGCCTGCCCTATTTAAATGAGCATATAACTGAATTTTAGTAAATGATTTATTGGATTTTTTAATTGATGTATTAACTGATTTTTTAATTAGTTAATTGATGCAGTTTTGGCTATAAAATGTGTATGTGCTTTTGCATTTTTTTTTTTTATTGAAGCCTTGCAAAAGCATAGTGTTCTACGTGAAAGTGCTTGTCTAAATTAAAATTATTGTTTTTAAGCAGTGGTGGTCATCTGGAGTTTTTGTTTCAAACTTAGTAAAATCATAAACCTTGCTGATGACTTCAGGGAAGCGTATCTAAACAAGTACAAAGAAGATTCACAGAAAAAAGACTTATGCTGTGGACAGTAATATGGTTGCTGATAACTAGATAACTTAGATTTCCACTGTTACCTAAAACAGAGTGTCCTCATGGTATGAAATCAATGTATCCTCTCATCAAACCATATTTCTCACATTTTCCTGAATAAATTTGTTTTTCTCCAAAGATTTAGCACAATCATTCCTATTCAGCTTCATGAAAGTATATTGTCTAACTCATTAAATCCTTTAGAGTCTTCTTTGCTTACTTCCAGTTAACATCCATATCCCTTTTGTGTCTGGCTTCTTTAACTAAGTGATTTATAAGCTAATAATTGGGAGCATTAGAAAGGGCAAGTGGTCATTAAAAATTACACTAAGATTGTTAATCTAGGATGTCTTGCTGCTTGTCACTTATTCATATTTTCATATTTATATTCATATTTTCATAACTGAAGAGACCTACAGGCTATTGAGTGCTATGGTGGTAGACAGCAAATTTCATTGTCAGTGTTCATTTGTATCACACTATACTTGTGATTTGCCTAGTTACTTTTAGTAATTATGATAGTAAGCAATATGTTCTCATGTACTTAATACATCACAGACCAAGTGACTTACAAAGTAGTGCATGGCATCAGGTGAAACCTTAGATGTTGTTGGAGAAAACTGTTTTTGATATTTGCACTGTAAGCTGCACATGTTGAGACATATTCAGTGTTATTTATATTGCTGGTTATTCTATTAAGCATATGTTTCTAATTTCTGTAAATATGTCAAACAGCATGTACAGACAGAAATTTCTTGATGTCATTTGAAAGCTTATGTTTGGTTAACACAAGTACTTAAACAACATATATCTAGGTTGTATGGTTTCCCAATATGACAATTTGTGAAAGTTAGTTTGTGTGCATTATTACAGCAATAACCCACAGCTGGGTGTGGATAATGTTGGATTTATCCACAGTTGGTGTGGTTTGGTCATGAAGGTGAAGCCCATGTGGCTAAACAAAGCCATCCATGGGCAAATAAACATTACCCACACCCAGCTGTGGGTTATTGCTATTAAACAATGACATTATTTTAAAAAAAGTAACTTTTCTTAAATAATCTTTGTATAATAGCACTGTGCTGCTCTTCCATGTTTTTACCTGGTATCCTGGGGCTTTCTTGATGTGCTGTGCATGTATATGCGACTTACATTCTCATGCTTCCACAGTACATCAGTGCTGTGTAAAGGAAGCAATGAGAAAAGGAAAATCTCTGTTGCTTTTTTGTTTTATTTTTAATTATAAAAAAATGAAACCGGGAGACTTCAAATGTACAGAAGAGATGGGACAGAGAAAATATAAGGATAACCAGGTGCATTTCTCTAGTTTTGCATAACGTACCTGATTATCTTTGTACTTTTCTCTGTCCCATCTGTCTTAATCTTTTGAAGTTTCAGGTTGTTGTAAGTTTATTTTTCTTTTAAATGAAAGAAAAGAAGAATTTCTGTAGTATATATTAGTAGAAGAAAGTCTGAGTAAGTGGATTTTTTTTATTGGTATATATTCGATTTACAATGGGCTCACTGGTTTATTTTATTTATTTAACATTTGTTTACCGAGAAAGTCCGACTTGGAACGAGCCAGTTTTTAGCAGAGGCCCAGGGAGAAACGCTCCAGACATGTCTTTGTAACGTGGAAGGGAACTTGAGCATCCAGAGGAAACACACATGAATGCAGGGGGGACATGCAGACTCCACACAGGAGGCACCCCAGACAAGAATCAAACCGGAGAACCTCTTGCTGTGAGCCAACAATGCTAATCATTAAGCCACTGTGCCGTGGTTGGGCTGACCAATCAGCATGCTCATTTTTGAATGTTAATGGCCAGTCATTGTATAAAATATAATATTTATGAAAACACTAAGCTTGAACTGTCTATTATCACGGTATACAAGACTTACTAATAACATTGCTACTTATACAGTTTTAATAGCCTTTATTGCTCAAAAATATTTACATTTATTTTATGCTTTTTATGTTGATTTTCCAGAAAATGCTCTGGCATACAAAGATGTTTGCAGGCTGCTAGAGTTCTGACATCCCACACCTCATAGGTGTTAATGAGCTAATATATATAAATCATACCCTGGTATAAGACAAGGAAAGAATTTGTGATGTTATCTATTGGCCCAATATGAATGTACAAATTTTACAGCTAGTACAAATCTCTGGAATTTATGACATTTTTGTGAATCATATGTTGAACTCATGCCCTATAACATTCATACATTGCCTTTGGTAATAGTAGGAATATACTTGTTCTAGTATAAAAATGTATATTTTTCTCACAGGTGGACTGTTATTCAAAATTTTCCAAAACAGTACAGATACATGATATTAGAAGTCAGTCTATATTTACCATCCTGAAATCTCTCTTTGAGCGATACAGAATACCTGAAGAAATTGTTTATGACAATGATCCTCAATTTGTGAGTCAAGAATTTTATACTTTTGTCAAATAATGGGAAAAAGGTTGTATTATGTCACGTCTTAGGTATTCTCAGCCCAGCTTATAAGTTGTAAGAATGATGCAAACTGCGACATGAGTTCTCAGAATCATCAGGTTGTTTCATATCCATCCTTAAGAACAGAAATACTCATTTACACTGTAAACGGTTGTTACCAGCACAATTAGTTATGGATCAGTGTCTCAAGTCAAAACTGCCTCTATTATTTTCATTGTTTGTAGCACAGGGTAAACAGAATGCAATAGAATTGCTACAGGAAAGACAGCAGAAACAGAAAATGTTCATCATATCGATCACTAATGCAGCAGCTTTAGCTATATGGATTATACCCTGTGAAGGATGTAATAGCTGGCCAGCTTCCAAGCTTCAGGGCACCTTCCATACACCAGTCAGCACAAGTTGAGATTACTAAAAAGACAGGTTTGGCTGCAAGCTATTCAGAGCTTGCCTGCCGCCTAAGGCTATGCTCCTCTTAGGCTTTTGAGGATCAACGGTTGGCTTGTGCTGTTCCTTTGCTGGGTACAAAAGTTTCCTTTGAAAAAAAAAATTTGTATACTTAGTAATATCTCCCTATTTGGGAAAGTTATTTTAAAGCTAGGAGTATGTGTTTTAATGGACTGTCATGAGACTGTATTGTACATTTAAATGAGAGTGCACTTTTCCTGTCAGTTTAAAAGTTATTTTCAGTTATTGAAAAATATTTTTTCTTTGGAAAAATTCTGTTTATTTTACTTTTGGTGGCTGGCAAAGTGTTTTAAACTGCTTTTTACATAATATTTTGTGTAACAAAAGTGACTTAAACACTTTTAACTTTTACCAGCTTTTCCTGTTTGTTTTCCCTGGGAAAGGGGCACCATTTTAGCTTGACCATGGAACAAGCTACCAGTTCCAAGATTAGTTCTTCTTCCTGCCACAAAAAGAAACATTTAATGAAACAACCTTTGCCACCATAGCAGGCTAGCAATTTGCCTCAGTCACAAGTGGGTGACTCTGTTGTGGCCATTATGTGTTCCTCAGCGTACTCATCTTTTACACTGGAACCCTCTGGTGTAGCACCTATAGCCACAATGGATAAGGAGTTAGCCACTTCCTCTGTGGCTGTTTGGATCCCAGTAGTGGACAAGGGAAAGCCACTCTTGTCAGTCCTGGGAGAAAGAACAGGGAAGTCTTTCCTGTTTTGTCAGAATGTTGTGCTCATCCCTGGGGAAGCTGCAGCTGACATTAATAACACTGTTGGACTCATTTTCCTGTCAAAAAGAAACAAAATAAAAATGTGTTTACTCCTCAAATTTCCTTAGACATGAATAGTTTACTGGGTCTGGCTCAGGGTTTAATTCAGGCTACTGACCTTTCTTATTAGGTAGCTTCTGCTAAAAGATTCAAGATTCCATATCTGGCCAGGAATGTGAAGGGACAAGTATAGGGCTTTCTCCTCAGATTTCTGATTCAGACTCAGAGGAGTGCTCAGTTTCTGATTATCCCTGTGGGGGTTTCCCTTTCTCTGAGACTATTTCCAGAATGTGCCAGTGTTTTCAGGGGAAGAGCATTGTGGCTTCTCAGTCCCTCAGAAAATACATTGATCTGTTACAGAAGGAATTTCCAGAACCTTCATCCATTCTTTCAGTTCTATCAACTTTGAAAGATGTGTGTATCTCACTGCCTGCAATTTTCCTGATAGTCAGCCAGCTGCCCTTAAAAAGGCAGATAGAACATTTAAAGTTTAGAGCATTTAAAGTTCCTCAATCTTTTAATTTTTTATACATTCTTTCCAAACCTTACCCAGCAGCAATATCTTTTGTTAATCTTACTGCTGATAAATATTTAATTAATTCCAGTCCTAGTATGGGAAAAAGTGTATGCTTCTGCAACTCTGATTTTCAGAATTTGATCATGCTCATATGTTAAGGTTTATTCTGACTAATTGTGAAAGTATGAGGTACATGTCTGCACTTTCTTCTTGTGAGGAAAAATCTGCTTTAAATAGATAGGTTCATAGATTAGTACTAGGCTAACTGCTTTTGCGAGCCATTTTTTAAGCCTAACCAATTATCCCTTGTGAGACTCAAACCCAGCACCTTGTGTTTGTAAGGCAAATACCTTAACCATTAGGCCACCCTCCCAACTAATTTAGTTTCTTCAGTTGTATAATTACTATTCATTGTTTTCAGTGTGTGTATGACTTTGTTGATACTTCTTCCAGGGATATAGCTGCTGGTAAGATTTTGAGGAGGTTTGCCTGGCTGTATTCTCAGAACCTCACAGATGATTTTAAAATGAGCTTTTAAATTATCCGTTGGATAGAGATTTAATTTTTGTTTCCTTTCCTGCACAGGTGATCAAACGGTGTGATACACAGAATCTCTAACATTTTTCAGCCTTCCTTTTCCAATTTTTCCAAGGGATTCTCTAACCCCCTCATCTTTTTTGTCACAAAATGAAATAAATAGTCTCAACAAAATGCAGGTAAATGGACATTTGAGAAGAAATAGAAGAGGGCTTCTAAAAGAATTCAGTACCCCCAAAACCAAGGACAGCCCAGCAAGTCATAATTGGTACACAAGCGACCTTGTCCTTCCCCCAGACAACTCCCTTTCCAGAGGTCTGAATCTCCACTTTTCTCTCTGGCAACAAATAGTTTCAGACAAATGGGATCTAAAGATTATTCTTCAAGGTTACAGATGGCAGTGGGTGGAAATTCTTACTTTCTGGAAGTAATTCCTCCTCCACCAGTCCAGACTCTTTTATTTCCACCTGTCCATCACATGCTGTCCCAGGGAGTAATAGAACCAGTTCTGCTTTCCCAGGTTGGGATAGCTTTTTATTCAAGGATGATTTTAGTGCCAAAGAAAGAAAATGCTTAGAAACCAGTTCTGGATCTTTCTTTCCTGAACTTGTTTGTTATAGTGTTCAAGCTCAAAGTGGTGTCACTTCACAATCTGTACGTCTTCTTCCTCATTCAAGTTTACTGGTAACACTCTATTTAAAAGATGCTTATCATCACATTCCCATTCATCCAGACTGCAGGCATTTCTTAAGATTTTGTGTGTCTGGATTAAATTATCAGTCCCCCCCCTTTACCCTTTGTACTGTCCGCAGCACCAAGAGTGTTCACAAATTGTCCTGCTCCAGTTATACTTTATTGCAGGCTACAGGATATCCATGTTTTTCATATTTAGATGACTTGGTTATTTTTTCAAAGTCTTTTTTTAAAAGTGTCAGATATCTCTCACTTGGGTGAGAGATCTCTTACACAATTTGGGATTCCAAAAGAACATTTAAGCCTTTTTTGACTCCTTCACAGAGAATTGTGTTTCTGGGTTGTCAGCAAATACCTCCATTCTAATAGCTTTTCTTCCATAGGAAAAATAGATTTATAATTTAGATCTATTTCTAAGGTTTTCCTCTCAGTGTGAGGGAAGGAAAAACTCAGGATTTGGGGTCTCATGACATATATGATTCCCACAGTATCCCTGGCAAGATAGCAAAGAGAAAAATACAATGATATCTGAATTCTCTTTGGTTCTAGCACCAACATCCTTTGTCTTTTCAAATCCTAGTGCTGGTCTTTGTCAGAAGAGTAAATATTTGGTAGAGACAGCAAATATCTATAAATCCAGTTCTGCCCTTGTGCCTCTCTGTTCTAGTCAGTCAGTCACCACAGGCACCTCAGACTTTGCTTAGGAAGCAATTTCAAGAGGGGAAAAATGCAAAGTATATGGGACACCAAGAGCAGACACAATCACATAAATATTAAAAAGATGCTTGCCTTAATCAAGCACTCACCCCTCTGAGTCATCTTTGATCCTCCGGAACTCTTCAGGTTGTTACAGACAACACTACAGTCATGTTGTACATCAACAAGCAAGGGGGGACCAGGTCATATCCCTTTTCCAGATTAGCCATATTAGCTGAGGATATAGTTTCACAGCAAAATTTCACTCTACAGCCATCCTACATTGTGTCAGAGCAAAACTGAGTGGCCAACAAGCTGAGCAGGATAAGGGCAGACCCCTACAAATAGAAACTAAATTGGGGGGGTCTTCCAAAATTGTATCCATCTGTGGGGAGTTCCTCAAGTAAATCTATTTGCCTCCTCTCTGATCATTCAGCTGGCAATATTCTGCTCCAGGTATCCATGCAAGAAGGCCTGGAAGACTGATTACTTTTCTTTTCATTAGACAGGAATGTTTCTGTATGCTTTTCCACCTTTCCTACTGATATGCAGGGTTCTTCTGAAGATTCAGAAGGAATACCCCAAGATCATTATGGTGACTCCCTTCTGTCTCAGGTAATAGTAGTTCTGTTTTGGAAATGGCAGGGGCAATTACCACAGGCTTCTTCACATATTGCATCTACTCACACAAGAATAGGGGTGTTTGATAGGTGTCTATATTACGTGGTCGAATGGTCAAATATTCACACACATAATAGTCGACCCGTAATAATTGAACCACCACAATGTCGAACAGAAAAGAAAAAAATAAAAATCCACCTAAACAAACCATTTAAACGCTCTACACAGGGGGGCAAGACCCCCTGCACCCTCCACACCACCCACTACTTAAATATACCAACTCCGAGATCGCACTACAGTGCAGACAATGGAAAACTTCCATTTCCACACTGTATGGAGATCTCCACTGAACTATTCAACATTGTGACGGTTTGATTATTATGGGTCGACTATTATATGTTTGAATATTTGACCATTCAATCACATAATATAGAACCTTTGATACACCCTGATCCCAATCAATTTCAAATTACTGCCTGGATGACAGAGTCTTAATTCCATTAAGGCATCTGTTTACTGAGGACATGCAGCAGGTACTAACAGAGGCAAGAAAGCCTGCTACTTGAAAATCATACATTTGCAAAGGCTTTCTAGTTGGTGCTAGCAAATGTCTGCCCATATATCTTATTTATTTATTTATTTATTTATTTATTTCCAGTTTGATGACCAGGGAGGTCAACTGGGCCTAGTGAGCCCGTCTTTAGTGGAAACCTGGGGAGAAAAGCTCCAAAATACAGTAAATAATGTCTACAGAATAATAACAAGAGCAATCACAGGTATTATGGTAACAATCACAACAATAACATAGTGAAACACACAATAACATTGTAAAGCATACATATGGTTGCATTCAGATTGATAACAATAACTACAGAGGTGAATATCCTAGGTAATAATGAATAACAGTGTGGATGCATTGGTCCATGATTTAATATTAGAAAGTATTTTGAGGTAGCAGTGAGGAACAGGAGAGTGAAGGGATATGGTTAGGTTGGAAAGTTACAGAAGCATTTCCATTTAGAGTAAAGGTAGAACTGGAGAAGTGTTTTAAATTTTTCCAGTTTCTGTGTTGTCCTAAGAGTAGGCAGAAGTGAATTACATTTCTGGCTAAGGAAAAAGGGAGGAGTAACTGTCCACATGAACGGTTAGGTTTATGAATGCTAAGTAGGTTTTGATTTTCAGATCTGAGTGTTCTATTAGGTAGGTAAGGGGGAAGGATGTTAGAAAGAGCAGGGCACTTAGTAGGGTTGAAGTGTAGTTTATGGGCTGTTATCAGATGAAGGTAATCTAGGTAGTTTGGTAGCTATAGCCATTTTAGAGAGTGGAGGGCTTCACAATGATGGGAGGAGTACTTAGAGTTAGTGGAAAATTTGGATATTTTGTTATAGAAGGTTTCAACCTTGGAAGTGAGAGAGGTTTACAGGTTTGTTAGTAGGGGAGCACCATACATAAAGGAGGGTAGGAGGTAAGTGGAGGCAAAACTATGTCTAGTGTGGGGTGTAAGGAAATGATTGTCCCTGTAAAGCAGACCAAGCTTTTGGTGGGTTCTCTTTATGTTTTGTAGGACATAGTTGTCAAATTTTAGTTGCTCATCTATGATAACTCCTAGTAATTTAGAGTGGGAACAATTTCGATTGGAGTGTTGTTTTGGCTTAATACTTGGAAATAGGTTTTGTCTAGAAGGAAGGATTTTGAAGGTGGAAATATTAATATTTTGGATTTGTTGGCATTTAGAGAAAGATGGTTTTGGAGCACCCAAGCTTCAGTAGTTGAGAAGGCAGCCTGAGTTTATCTTAGAAGCTCGGGAGATTAGCAGCAAAGCAGACTAATGTAGAGTCATCTGCATACTGAATTACTATGGCATTGGGAATGGCAGAGTGAAAGGTGTTGATAAAGATGTTAAACAGCATAGGGCCAAGTATGGATCCCTGTGGCACACCTGTAGGGGTACAGAGAAAAGAAAATATGCCTTTTTTCCATTTCACAGCCTGTGATCTAATGAACAAATAGTTGGAGAACCAGAATATGGTGTTTTGAGGGAGACTGAGATTTGAAAGATGGCTCAGAAGGTAGGTATGGCAAACAGTATCGAATGCTTTGGAAAGATCCAAAAGCACTATGAATATTACTTTCCCAGTGTCTCAGGCATGGTTGACAGTGGCAAGGAAGAACGGAGTGCTGTGGTAGTACTATGCCCTGATCAGACTCCATGTTGGGTAGGGGTAAGGAGATGGTATTGAGTTAAGAAGGGCATGAATTGTAGGTGGATGTATTTGTCCAGGATTTTTGAAATTGGGGAGAATAGCTGTGGGACATGTAAGATTCCTGAATAGATCTGTTGATCAGGATGTTAATGGGATATGCAATACTGTCAGCAGTAAGCTTGAGAAAGTTTGAAGGCATGCTGTCAGGGTCATTAGAACAAGATTGTATTTTGAAGAGAAGTCTTTTTATATTGTTGGTTGAGATGGGTTTGAGGTTGAAGATGGAGGAGGATTCAGGGACAGCAGTAGGGGTGAAGGGGCTTCTGGTGGTGGAACTAGACTGAGGGGCATGATTATGCTGGGAAAGGTTTTGGTGAGTTGAGATATGGAGTTAATAAAGAAAGAGTTAAATAACAAAGCTATTTCTTGATCAGATTTGCTGGAGTCTGGGCAAGGGTTGTCCTTGGTGCCTGGGTTAAGAAGAGCAGTTATAGAGTTCCAGGATTTCTTTGGATTGGTTGTATGATTAAACTAGAGTTTGATGTAGTAAGATTTTTTTGCCTCTAATAATTTGTTTCTTTACAAGGTTACGGAGCTATGTGTATTGTAGTAGGATTTCAAGAAGTTTATTCTTTTGATAGACTTTACAGGATTTGTCCCTTTGGTGCATAAGTTGTTTGCTTTCTTTGGCTAGCCATGGGGCAGTGTTGATCTTTATTCTTTTTTTTCTGATTGGAGCTAGACTGTTAAGGGTATTCAGAAAGGTGGAATTGAAATAGTCAATGGCATTTTTAAGAGGAAAGATTTTTAGAATGTTGCAGTTCATTTGTTCAAGGGAATTGAAGAATGTGACAGGGTTGAAGTAACTGAGGTTATGTGTGTGTGTAAGTAATGGTGTTGGTACAGGGGGGAGGTTCTTGAGTGGAGGGCAAAGAAGGGCAGGTGGTCACCGACTGAGTCAGGAATGGTACCATAGTCCATAATTTTATTAGGGTGAGAGACTAAGATCCAGTCGAGGATTGAACCAGAGGATTTGGTTTTACTGGATCTGGTTACTGTTGGTTAAGTTGAAGAGAGTAATAGATTGGGTGGGTGTGGAGATATTAAGGTTTTCCCAGTTGCTGTTTACATCACCTAAGATGTAGGTTTTGTTGTTTATTTTGGTTAAGGCCCAAGAGAGTATTTCTTCGAGGATTGAGATGTTATTTCCGGGTGGGATATATAGGGCGATGATACATAGACTCTTACAGGGGCGGCTCATGCTATTGGACTGCAGGACTGCAGCCTCCCCAGCTGTAAAAAGAAAAAAAAAATAAATAAAACAGAAGAAAAAGAAAAATGAAAATTAAAATAAAATGAATAGCAAGTCCCAGAACTCCAGGTACGCGTGCTCAGCATTTCCCGAACTCTCCACGCATGCATGCAGGAATCCAGACTGCTGTTTAACCAGTCCAGATTATAAGAAGGGGTCAGACTTAGAGAAATTCCCAGAAGTCTATGCAGTTACAACCGTATAGACTGGAAAGGGATTGGACTGCAACATCTGCAGGCTGGAGCCTGCTGTCACGGGAAAAACTTGATGGCACTTGGAAGTGGACTGCAACGTCCGCAGTCTGGCAGGAGACTGGGAGTTTGAAGCAGGAAAGACTAGAAAGTGGCTGGGACTTTGAAGCAAGCTGCTGCAGAAATTTCAACTGGGATGGACTCCAAACCCAGGTAGAGGGGTATGTGTGTGTGTGTGTGTGTGTGTGTGTGTGTGTGTGTGTGTGTGTGTGTGTGTGTGTGTGTGTGTGTGTGTGTGTGAAATGCCCCAGTTAAATATACCTAGTGGCTAGAGAGAAACTCAGAAAAGGCTCAAACCCAAGGATATACCTGGTGGCTAGAGAATAACTCAGGCTCAAACCCTATACCTCGGGTGCAGGTAGTAAGAGCCTGATTGCTTGAAACTGCTTGTGTTCTGACTGAAAGTGCTACTGAAACAATTCAAAATATAAAGTGATAAGTATATATTTTTTGAATTTCCTTTCAAAGTTCTGCATTAGCCTAATTTTTTTCCTTGATTGATTTAGATATGTATATTTGCTGGCATCTGATCTATACTGAAATTGCTGTTTTTCTCCCACCCTTATTCCTGCTGTGTTAAATAGTGGTCTAACAACCTTTGTGTGTTGGCTTTGCAATTGCCCGGCTCTGCTGTATATTTGAGCTGTGACACTCCTCCCAGTCTATTGTCATTAGCTCATTCTATCTAATACATAGAAAAAAATTGCAATTTATTCATCTGCTCTTACTGTATTTATGTTTCTTCCTACTTTACTACATTATTTTGCTTTTGCATCTTCTTGAAAATACTCAGTTGTACTTATTCTGCTGCATTTATTACTGCTTGGTAGTAGCCTGATTAAACTGTAACTGTTATGCTAAGCCTTTTGGTTTAAGCAATTGGGCTTCAGACCAGTTGTTTTACATTAGGAAGGTTTGTGGTCTGCACTGTTGTGGCAGGACAGGTAGCTTACATCCTTCTAAGTTGGGAATTGCTGATTGAAGGCTCAGTGTCTGTTATTCTAAAAGTGCATAAGTTCTGGTTTAAGCACTTGGGCTTCAGGCCAGTTATTTTACATTAAGAAGGTTTGTGGTCAGCACTCTTGTGGGAAGAGAGGCTTGATTCTGCACTTCTGAGCTGGGAATTTCTGGTTAAAGGTTTATTGTGCCTGCTTATTTGAACTGTTTCTTCTGAAATTGGTGCACCTTGTTTGCTGTAGCATAGACTAGATTCAGGCCTGCTGAATCTAGCTTTGTTTGTATAACTTGAGCACTGATCCAGGCCATCTTTTTTGGAGAAGGTTCACCTGCACCCTAGTGGCAGAGGTGTGCTGTTAGAACGTGTCTGATTAAAGACTGCTAGAACAGGGCTCAGTTTTGAGCTTTTTTACTGGTTAACTGGGCAATTTGTTTTAAATCAGTTTGCTCATTTTCTATTATATAGAAAAAAATTGCACTTTATTCATCTGTGTTTCCTGTATTTGTGTTTCTTCCTACTTTATTACTTTTTTTTTGCTTTTGCTGTATGTTCTTAAAAGTACTTGCATTTATTCTGCTGCATTTATTACTGCTTGTTAGTAGCCTGATTAAACTGTAACTGTTATTCTAAGCTTTTGGTTTACACACATGGGCCTCAGACCAGTTGTTTTACATTAAGAAGGTTTGTGGTCTGCACTGTTGTGGCAGGATAGGTAGCTTACAGCCTTCTAAGTTGGGAGTTGCTGATTGAAGGCTTAGTGTCTATTATTCTAAAAGTGTATCAGTTCAGGTTTAAGCACTTGGGCTTTGGGTAAGTTATTTTACATTAAGAAGGTGTGGTCTGCACTCTTCTGGGAGGAGAGGATAAATTCTGCCCTTCTGAGCTGGGAGTTTCTGGTTAGAGGCTTATTGTGCTTGCTTATTTCCATTGTTTCTTTCACAAAATTGGTACACCTTGTTTGCTGTAGCATAGACTAGACTCAGACCTGCTGAAGCTAGCTTTGTTTGTATAACTTGAGCACTAATCCAGGCCATCTTTTTTTAGAGAAGGTTCCCCTGCACCCTAGTGGCAGGAGTGTGCAGATAGAACTTGTCTGATCAAAGACTGCTGGGACGGGGCTTAGTTTTTAGCTCTTATTGGTTAATTGGTTAATTTGTTTAAATCAGTTTGCTCATTTGCTACTGTTATTAACAAAAAAATACACGTTATGCATTGCCTCTTAGTTAGGGTTAAACTATTCCCGGCGCCATAAAATCTGCTCTGCAAAATTTCTCTTAGAACTAGCCAGTTTTTTTTAGTTTTAGCACTCAGATCTGTTTCTTTGAACTCAGCACTTGTTCAGAACTCGTTGTAAGACTAAATAAGCTACTAATTACTACAGCACTCAACTTTCCTCACTTACCTAGCTCACTTATCTAGAGGAAAACAGTTTTTAGGACTTAATAAATAAGCACCTATCCAGGCATGTCTAAGGGTCAGCTCCCGGTGTTTTCTCCTGTCTACCTAATGAATCTGGGCAACTTGGGGCAATGCAGCAATTGCCTCATGTACACAGACAATCCTCTCCTCCTACCACCCAACACTACAACCTGTGAGAGATGCACTTATATAGCCAAACTGGAAGCAAAGCTCTCTTCACCCAAGACTGGACTAGACAGTCAAGTGGAGAAGGTAAACACTTGCACCACACCACACTCATCACATAGTCCCTCAAAACCTACACCACCAAAACACCCACACAGAAATACAAAACACACACCTACATTTTCAGAGGCTCTCAATAAAAATATGCCCAAGCAGCAGAGCCCTCCAAAGCAGAAATGCACACAACCTCCACCACCCAACACAACCCAAATGACACACAGCCCACAAACGCAGTGTGTCACTCAACCACAGCCCATAAGGCATAACAACGTACCCAACAATCTAGTCATAGGTGACTCTATAATCAGGCACACTAATGTTCCACTCACCAGGCTAAACAAGGAGAAAGTTACTGTCAGCTGCCTGTCAGGTGCCAGGATCTGCCACATAACGCATTCACTCAGGTCACTCCACAACAAGTACAAATATGACTCTGTCATTGTCCATATTGGTGTGAATGACCTGAGATGGACCTACCTGGACTACATGAAAAGAGAAGTAGAGGAGCTCTCCAATCTTGTAGCCCAGGCAAGTATGATTCTAGCCCTGAGTAGCATCCTGCCATCACCTAGAATGATACCACAGTACAAGGACAAAATGAATGACTTCAACAATTGGCTAAGCTTCTGGTGTCATTCTAAGGGGATCCAGTATCTGTCTGTCTTGGACGATATGATCGACAGACTATGATGCTTTGCCAGAGATGGCCTGCACCTGTCACCCTTGGGATTCCGGATACTGGCTAAGGCTCTTGCCACCCCTATACTGCCTTTTTAGGAAAGGTTCACATGACAAATTCACCACTGTAACAGGTACAAGCAAGCAAAATTTGAGGGTAATGCTACTTAATGCTAGAAGTCTAAACCTCAAAATGCACTCACTCAATGTACTCCTTAAAATGGAGAACATCGACATCTGTGCAGTGTCAGAGACCTGGTTCAAGGCTCCAGAGAGCACCCCTGCATTACCAGACTATAATTTATACCACACCTTTCGGCCACCTAACCTGGACCTAAACACTAAAGGGGGAGGCATATCCATATTTATTAAGGATACCCACACCTCCAGGCTAGTTGCTCAGCATAATGCATTCGAGATTATCCAAGTGCAACTAACTCTGGGCAAGACCGCAATCCAAAGTGTAGCTTGCTACAGATCCCCCACCATGCCCCAGAATCCCCACTCCTCATTTCTAGATACACTGGAAAATACTAAGGTACAACCCAACACCCTAATAATGGGCAATTTCAACTACCCCACCATTAACTGGGAAAACTACTCATGTACCAACTCTTTTGCTCAACAATTTCTGGAATTCATAAATCCCAACGCCTTGGATCAACTTATCCTGACGCCCACTAGGGGCAGCAATATTCTAGATCTTGTTATTACCAACATGGGTGACCGGTGTTCCACACCAAAGGTCAATTCCTCATTGGGGAGATCCAACCACAAGCTAATTACCCTAGACATCCACATCCCGTCCCCACCCCCCATTAGGGAAACTACCGTAAAAAATTTCACCAAAGCCAACTTCACGCTTCTTAAGACAGAAGTGGCAAACTTCACAACACCCATGCAGATGGACAATAGAGGTATGACCGCTGAATCCTATGCAATTGCACTTTATAAAAACTTACACGAGTGCATGGATCGTGCTATTCCTAACAGAACTGAGATGCTAATCTCCAAAAAAATTAAGCCAATCTGGTGGTCCGCTGCCATAAACAAACTCTACAACAGAAGAAAGAAACTGTTGCAAAAAAGAGTAAAATCCCATGATTGGAGGAACTCCCTGGTCAGCCTCAGTAAGAAGCTGTGATCAATCCTCCAAAGCTAGTTATGAAAACAAAATTGCCACTGATTCTAATGACAACCAAAAAGCATTCTATAGCTATGTCAAGAATCTCAATGGCAACACTCAGATCTGCTCTGAGTTACAGCACAATGGCACTAAATATACATAACCAACTGATATTGCCAACATCCTGGCAGATAGGGTCAGTGCTAACTTTACCCCCCTCTCACCCCCTAAAGGGCCCATCTCTATACCGGAAGAATGCAAAGTTCCTGTAATCACGGCTGCACAGGTAAAAACCACACTCTCCAAAGCTAAGAACACAACATCCATGGGACCTGACCACATCCCAGGCTGCATTCTATATGAACTACAGAGCGAACTGGCACCCCACCTAAGTACCATGTTCAATCATACCCTCTCCTCAGCCTTTGTGCCCACTGAATGGTGCTCAGTGATGCTTATCCCACTCCACAAAAGGGGAGCCACCACAGACACCGGGAACTAGTGCCCCATTAGCCTGATGAGCCTGGTCTGCAAGGCCATGGAACGATTCATCATGAAACTTATAAACAAAGACATTGGTAATCTCCAAACTCTGGACCCTGCCCAGTTCGGGTTTGTAAAGGGCAGATTATGTCTCCTAAACCTGATAGACTTCTTTGAAGCAGTCACCAAAGCTGTAGACGAGGGTAAGGTGGCTCACACAGCCTATTTAGATCTTACCAAGGCTTTCAACACCATCCCCCACTCTGTAATTATAGATAAACTCACTAAACTAGGTATAAATCCCTATGTCACAAGATAGGTTACCAACTGGCTCACTGACAGAACCCACACTGTGAAAGTAGCAGACTCCAAATCCAACTTCAGACCAGTGACAAGTGGAGTACCACAGGGTTCAGTCCTGGGTCCTCTCCTGTTTGGTATCTACTTCTCTGAAGTACAGGCTAACACAGAAGGTCTTTAATGAAGTTTGCAGATGACTGCAAACTAGGAGCAATAATCGAAACTCCAAACAATGTGGACATCCTATAAAAGAGTCTCACTGAGACAGATGCCTGGTGTCAAAGCCATGGCCTCAAGCTCAATGTCAAAAAGTGCATTGTCATCCCTTTTGGTAAAAACTCTGTACCCACGAACTACCACATAGGCGGTAGTAAACTTAACACTGAAAGTGTATTAAGAGACCTTGGGATACAGGTGGACAGTAGTCTCTCCTTTGATAATCACATCACCACAGTAGTCAGGAAATCCTTCTATTGGCACACTACATCACAAAAGGTTTCTCATCCAGGAAAAAAGAGGCCATTGTTCCCCACTACTCATCACTCATTAGACCCATTATAGGGTACAATGCCCCTTTTGGTATGTACCTCACAAGACATCTACAATAACTGGAAAGACTGCAGAAATACCTCACAAAGAGGATTACCGGCCTCAAACAGATGACCTATGCAGACTGTCTCAGAAATCTCCAGCTTTACTCCGTCGCATATCGCCTACTCAGAGACAATCTCTGACTAGCATACAAAGCTATGTCAAACCCAGAGCTGTTGGACATGCTCCACTTAAAGAAATCCCAATCTCTCCAAGCTACACACTCTAGGGACCTAACCCTTGTCACCACAATAAATAGAACATGCTGGAGGGATAGATTCCTGTCACAGAGATTTCCCATACTCTGGAACAAACTACCTATCTATATCAAACAAAGCTCCTCATTAGCACTCTTCAAAAAAAGTCTTGATGACTGGATGGGAAATAGGAAATTCACCCCGGGGATCACTTCTGTGGCTCTGCTCGACAGTGTCACAGGAAAATAATTTTCTTTGGTGGCAAAAGCCAGGGTACCTTCTTGGCTAGGCTTATATAGGCCCTAGGGCCAATAGCCTAGTAACTCCCTATGAACCTATGAACCTATGAATTCCCTACCCACCACCACTTGTGAAGACTACTCAGATTTTTGCCTCATATTTTTTATCTGTTCTGCTCCTCATAAAATCTGTGGTCTTCTGGATTTTTAATTCACTAAATAATGACACACATTTGTAATTCAGACTTCATATTCTTCAGAAAGTACTTGGTAACACAAAACATTTTATTCTAGCAAATTTCTAAGTTTATAAGATCAGTATTTGAAATGTGTTCCTATTTATGGGGCTGTATTCCCCCATTATTAGCTTTGTCCAGTTATTTTGTATTGAGAGGTTGAGAGCTATGGTGAGAACTGAATTCACTGAATATGTGTGGGGGCTGTATTCCCCCATTATTGGCTTTGTCCAGATGTTTTGTGCTAAGAGTTTGAATGCTATGGTGAGAATTGAATTCACTAAATGATAACCATTTAAGTTTCAGTCTTCCTGTGTCTCAAAAAAACAGCTGCTTTGGCATAGTGGTTTGTAGTTCTGACTATAGTGCACAGGGTCCTGGGTTCAAGACTTGGCAGTGAAATACATGGTAGTAGCACAGCATTTTATTCTAGCAACTTTCCAAGATTATACAAGCAATGTTTAAAATGTGTCACTGGTGTTTGGGCTTTTGCTCCCCCCAATACATTTAGCTTTTTTCCAGATTTCTTGTGCTGCAAAGTTGAGAGATACAGTTGAGTGTTGAGTAGATTTTACAAGGAGCTGAGAGCTTCAGGGGAAGAGAAGTTTAGTTCTGCTTATGCTGAATCTGCTTGCATTGTTAATAGCACAACAGGTAGTTTATTTGCTTTTGATACAAAAGGCTGTGGGTTCTACTCTCACAGTATGTAGATGCATTGTTGATTCTGTACTGTGTTGTACTTTTAAGGGGGTGGATGCTGCAGTCCTGAGAATGCCCTCTTTGGCAGAGATACAAAGTAACTATGAACCTGTTATCAGTTTGCCATCCATTCCCTATTGCAATATTACTAGCTTATGATTTATTTTAATGTAACATAGGCAATGTATTCCTCAAGGGCAACAGTCACTTTATTTGTAGATGAAACAATGAAATATAAAGTTGTTTCCTAGCAGCAACCTCTTCATTAGTTACAGATCTCTTTAATGTGGAATTATTTAGATAACTTTTACTTCTGCAGAGATTGTGCATATTTACTTATACTGGTGGATTGTAGAAGTTTGAGTAGACTTTTATAATGGAAATGTTCTGAATTGGGCAGTTTTGTCATTATTGGTGCATGCATTTTGTTTCATTGTTTACTGGGAAAATGTTCAAAACAATACATTTAAAACATCCTCTAACAACTGCACACAAGGAATATAATTTATAATATATTTCAATACAATCAGGAAGATGTATCAAACAATACATGTATGTTTCATGTGCAAGGGGCCTATGATTCAAAAACAGCCCAAAGTTAATCTTTATCTGCTACTGGCCAGATGCATTTTCTT
The DNA here is from genome assembly GCF_019279795.1 of Protopterus annectens. NCBI lineage: Eukaryota > Metazoa > Chordata > Ceratodontiformes > Protopteridae > Protopterus > Protopterus annectens. The sequence continues at coordinate 1,782,250,837 of NC_056731.1, forward strand.
TGAATGTGGGTTTCAATGCTGTTTCAATTAATGTGAGTTTCAAGGGCAGAGAAGTTTTAATGCTAATCTATTTTCATTGTGAGACTGCATTGCTTTGTTTAGCAGATGTATATTAGTGTTTGCTCTCTAAAATGTAAAATAAAACTTTTAAATGAAATCCAAATCATCATAGAAGTATATCAGTATGCACTTTATACTGTTTATGGTAAATATGGTGAAATAGCCAAGTAATGGGACATTGAAATAACTGCAGTGGGGAGGCCCCATTCCGCTAAGATTTTGTGAGGGGGAAGGGTGGCAAACTCAAAGTAAGGCCCTGGCTGAACTATACATTTCAACTGTCCAGAGTTTCACAGAATGAATACATTTTTGCATCTTATTTTTGGTTTGTTCCTCATAAAATGTGTGTTTTTTTCTGGCAAATCATTTAGAAATTAAGTCACTAAATAATGACAGACATTGAGTTTTAGACTTCATACCCCTCAGAAAAAATGCATGCTAAAAGCAAGACCTGTTATTCTATCAACTGTCTAAGTTTATACAAGAGCAATTTTTAGTACTGTTTGTATGTTTCCCCAATATATTTGGCCTTGTTCAGATTTTCTGCATTAAGAGGTTGAGAGGCACACGCAAATAAATCACTTCATAGAATTTGGTATATCCAAACCTCTCAACTGTCCCTGATTTTGGCTCAAAATGTTGCTCTCCCCCTAATAATCCCTCTGCAAAATGGCAATTTTGGAAGAAAATGTGGAGGGTTTACAATTAATAAATAATTGTAATGATCAGAGTTATAGATTACTTTTATTTCAGAAATATATGTAGATTCTCTTATTTTGTCAGCTGCTCAACTTAACACTACTAATATAAAAAGTGTCCCCTGATTCTGATTACACTGTGGATTCTTTGGACCACATTTCAAAATACTTTGCTTTCATTGTAAGTGACTTAATCTAGTGTAAGTCTCCTTTGTAGATAGGGCTTGCAATGGAGTAAGACACTTAACTGGGAGCAGTTCCTTTGAAATTTGGTCCTTTGGATCTTTAGAATAATCTACCTCAGCCTTGGAGACATAATATTGAATGAAGATAGCAGAATAAGTTGCTATGAAATATGGTAGTGATTCTAAATATTCCGTTTATGGAGTCTGATTAAAATCAGATTCCTTGACCATATATGGTTTATTTATGACTTTGTTAACTTTTGTAAAAAAAATGACCAGGGTGGACCTTTTTCAGACTATGAAGAAATAGGCCAAGAAGGAGTTGACATGATCTGAGCCTGATGTTGAGTGGAACTCCAATAAATGATGACCAGGAAGGAAGGAATGGGATATGGACAGGTTAGGTGATGTTTGACTGATGATCTGCTCACAAAACATTGTTCTCCTGCTTGTGTTTATTTCCATGTCTTGGTCAAGTGAGAGAAAGGGAGAGAGAAAGAGAGTGGGTAGAAAAGAATGTGGCTGAGCTTATGAAGCAGTTGGAAAAGAAAAGTTTTTTCATGAGAGGGCTGACTCAGGAATGGTTTTCTGAAGGCAAGGGGCCATTGTTGGACACTAGTTAAAGGTTACTCATCAAACAAAGACAATGGGACATTTTAGAGGTCTTACGATATCGCATAAGAAAAGAAGACTATATTTAACAATTAGACCCAATTGTAGATAGTGACAGGAAATAGTCCTTAATAAATTTTGACATTCTGGAAAGGATGTTAAACTGATGTTACAGAGGGATTGCAGAAGAGTAGTGTATTTTATGCTCTACTGCAGTTCATCTAATGGACACTGACTGCTATTTCAAAGCAGAAGTACATTTTCATTTCAACTATATTTATTTACACATTTATTTTTCTTTTGTTGACTGAGGTAGGCCCAATAGGCTAGTAGCTGCTTTTCAGGGGAGACACAAGGTGGTATTTATACATCTAGGGGAAATCTGGCCATATTGCATATGAGTTTATTAGGCCAGGTTCAATTATATGTAAGTGAACATGTTTATTTGATGAGGGTTAATGTAGGAAACGTGTAAACATTTAGTATATTCACACAGTAAAAAGCTTGAATTTTCCTGATATCATTATCATTCTCACTGTGGTTATAGGTTTTGTGTATGCATGGGAATAACTTACAAATCAAAATTTCTATTAATTCGTAATGTGATGTGTTTTTTCCTTTTATATATATATATATATATATATATATATATATATATATATATATGTGTGTGTGTGTAACCATATTGGGTGGACTAATCATGATGATCACTGGGAAAGTAATGGTGTGTTATTGTTTATATTTGGCTTTGGATATAAAACATATTTACTTGAATAAATTGGGAAACAGAATAACAGCAGCATCTTAGAGGGTGCTGGGATATCTGATATTGTGCTGTGCGAACCATCCATTCCCTTAGTTACCTTCTTAAAAAAGTCTACTAGGATGAGTAGACATGATCTTCCCCTGACAAAACCAAACTGGGATGGATATAGTGTCTGTAGGTTAACAATGTCTTTCTTGATCATTTTAATAATTTGTTCCATGGTTTTGCCTATTAAACTAGTTAGACTAATAGGTCTGTGGTTTGTGGGGTCAGAAGAGGGATAATCATTTCCATCCGCCATTCTCTTGGTATATAGCCTGTTTTGAGGCTGTAGTTGAAAAGTGACTGAAGTGGTTCTGAAAGGTCATGTTTTAGGCTATTTAGGAGATAGCCCAGGATACTGGTGGGCCCTATTGTGGCTGTGTTTTTGTCTTTACCAAGCATTGCCATAACTTGCTCCCTACTAATAGCTGGGCAAGTAATGCTAGTATGGATTTCCCAGGATGTGGCGGGGAGAGTGGTGGTGAAGTTTGAGCTGAATTGTTCAGCCAGCAGGTTTGTTATGTCACTCGGTTCAGTGAAGGCAGGTCCATTTACTGCCAGTTCCGCACACTAGCATGTGTTACCTCTGAGGTTGCAAATATAGCTGTAGGTTATTTTGACCTCATAATTGGCCTTGTTGAATTTAGTTAGTCCTCTTAGTTTCCTGTTTAGTTTAATAAGTGAGCTCTTGTCATTATGAGAATTGCTCTTTCTGACTTTTGCTGTAACCTTTTTTTCCTTTTGTTATATACCCTGTTAAGATTAGGCGTCCACCAGTGTGTGTTTTTTTTTTTTTGGGGGGGGGGTTGTTTGGGATTACTTCTGGTAGGTACAGCAGTCTCCATGCTACCATTTACATGTTTGTACAGTGTTTTTATGAAAAATTCTGCATAGACTGTTGTGAACTCAAGGTAAGTTGGGGCACTGAATTTTGACAAACTGTCACTCAATAGGATGTAGTTTGCTCTAGAATACTTCCTAACTTTAACAGGTTTTGCTGGGTTTTTCAATCTGATCTTTCTTTTAGAGGAGACAGCTTTGTGATCTGATGTCAACAGTGGGGAAATGACATTAGGGGGTGTAGTACTCTTCCATATTGGTGAGTACTAGGTACAATACGTTTCCCAGTCTACAGAAGGGTAATTAAAGTCTCCCATGAACTGAGTGATTGGTTGCTTGAAGAGTGCCTCCAGTTAATCTGTATAAGAGTTGTGGGATTCTTGTGACATAGAGGGTGATCAGTAGTTTGCTAAGACATGGTAAGGGACTCTAGGTTGATTTGTACATGGATGAACTCCAGGATATCATCCTATTTAACCAACCTCGAAGTATATTTGTTTGCTAATGATGATTGAGGCACTTCCACCTTTAGCCCCTGTCTGTGCAGCCAGTGGTCTAAATTTGTGCTGGAGTACTTTCTGTGGCTTTAAATCATGGCTCAGTAATGGCTCAGATGTTTATATATTCCAGAGTGAGGAGAATTTGTAGGTTGTGGGTTTTCTTGTTAAGGATCCTAGCTCTGAGAAGTAACACCTTTAGGTTCTTTTGGATTTTATTTGCTATGTCAGTAGTTTGTCACTTTTGCATTGCCTAAAAAGGCTCTTAGGAGGTGGATAACATTTTTTCTAAAATCCAAAAGCCAAAGGAGGATAGGTGTAGGCCATCTTTGGCAAAGCAACATGGTCTGTTGACCTTGTCCTCTAAGACTGACAGATATTGAATCCCCCTGGACTGACACCAGAACCTAAGCCAGTTGTTAAAGTCAATTATTTTTTGTTCAAACTGTGACATCATCCTTGGTAAAGGCAGAATGCTGCTCAATGTAAGGCACATACCTGTCACAAACATATGTTCATAGAGGCCCATAATGTCTCTCTTCATATAGTCCATAGAGGTACACCCACATGGATTACAATAGAGTCATACTGATACCCGTGGATCAAAGACGTGAGTGCGTGTGGAACTTGGTGGATTCTGGCTCCAGATAAGCATCTGACCATAATCTCCTCCTTGTCCAGTCTGGTAAGTAGGGCATCTGTAAATTGTTTGCTTGCCTTATTGGCTTTGCTTTCAGGGGTCCAGTGAGTGTAGTCTTATGTGTGGTGTTTGGTGCTGCTTTTGGTCTATGCTTTTCAGATTGCTGAGAATAGGCATTTCCATTTGCAGGCTTAGGAGATCTTTGAGGTTTGGGGAGATTGTTTTAATGCCTCATAAGATGGCCTATGTGTGCTGTGAACAGTATGTGTGGTGGATGCAGTGTGTATTCTCTTATAGACAATCTTTTTTGTAAGCAAGATTTTTGCCTCCAAGGAAGTTGTACATGTTATATCTCTTGCATACTGTGTTGGTTTCTTTAAAAATTAAAGGGTTGTCTATGTACATGAGACAATTGCTTCCTTGTCTCATGATGCCCATATCTACCAGAGTGCCAAGAGAGACATTTGGAAATCACATATCCATGTTGTCTGGACCTGTATTAGGGTGGGCTGTTAGGATTTAAGGACTAGGTTTTACAAAGGTCTCCTGGCATGGTCTTTACGGTTAGGGACAAAAACTGAACAGTGCTAGGATGTGGTATTAAATAGAGTTAGGATATGGAATATTCACATGCAAGCTAGCTGCTCTGAGCTTAACTCCACACAATACTTAAATAAATGACAGGTTACAGTTCTAGTACTAGTTTTATAATTAAACTTAACAGTTCAGGCACTTGTGTCTGTACAGAGCACTGCCAGCTGCCACTGAGTGGTGATCAGCTCTGTGCAAATTAGCCTAATTTATAGAAGCAGAAATGAAAGTGAAATCTAACCCCTTATCCCTCTGGTCAATAAAATGACTACACTTTGAGTCCCTCTGTAATGCTTTCCAGCTCAGACAGACCAGGCAAACACATTTTGTCACAAAATGGATGACCTTAGTCCTCTTAATGCAAAAGCACTGCTAAAAAGGATCCTCAATTGCAATGCAACAAGATAACTTTCCCCTCTACATGGTCCTTACAAGACTAAATATTTCAAGTACCAAACAGTAAAGGGGAAAAGGCAATCTGTAGCAAAAATACATTTTAAATGCTCAGAAAATTGCAAAATGCAAGCAGTAATCAATTAAACAGTGAAGAACAACTATAATAAATATAGTTTTTGAGAACTTATCTTTTCTTGGATGGGATTGGATTCAATGGGAACACTTCCTGAAGCACAGGCAAGTAGCAAAGGTTGACTGAGCTTTGTAGAAATGAGCACAAAACTAGGCAAACAAACCTAATTTATAGAAGCAGAAATGACAGTGAAATCTAAATCATGATCCCTCTGGCCAATAAAGGAGATTTAACAGAAGATTTAGAAGGAGAGAAGCAGGAGGGGGTGGTTAACATAGTATTAGATCCTGAGATGAATAGGTTCTTTGGAGATTGTGAGTTTCATATGGAAACCCTAAAGTCAATGCAGGAGGGAATTAAGTTATTTGATTTGTTTGTTGTATGGAAGGTAAAGAAGATAGATGAAGCTGGATTTGCTTCCTCAAGGAATGGGAAGAGATATGTGAGTAGTTTGGATAGATATCTGGTGGATGAGATGAGAGATGGAGAGATGGTAGATGCAGGGATTAACAAAAAGGAACTTTCAGATCACAGTTTGCTGACAGATATATTGAAGAGTGAGAAGAAAAAGGGAGAGAAGTCTGAGATGGAATCTGGTGCATTAGAATGGGAAGAGGGTAAAATAAATGTTTTTTTTTGGTCAGTTATTGAATGAAAAGTGATCTGTAGCTGGTTGTGCAGGAATACAAGAATGAGATGGACAAAGGCCATATGGCAGGAGATACTGAGGGAGAACAGGTGGAAATGTGGATGGAGAGGAAGAATAAAGGTAGAGAACTGAGGAGAAATGGAAGGGATACTAGGACTAAGTTGAACATGGTGGTGATGATTTGGAGGAGGATCCAAAGATGCTTGGAACTCAAATTAAAGAAGGATGGTAATCCAAAATGAAATTCAACTTTGCAGAAGGGGGCGGTGATGGAACCAAGGTGGGATAGCTGCAAAACTACTTATTTGGAACTTAAAATACCTAGGGAAAAATGTGGGTCATGATACTTTGATCAGAGGGAGGGATGTGTAGTTGCAGAGTTATGCAGATTAGAGAGCATTTCAAGAGTCATGCATTCGGATATATACAGAGGCAGACAAAGAGAGAGAAGAGTTTAGAGTTAAGGAATACAAAGGAATGGTGTTTAGGAATCAGGATAGAAATTGGACAGTAAAATTTAGTCAGAGGAAGTCAGAGGCCATTAGATATATGAATAGTGAAGGGCAATGTGTTGATCAGATTATTCACTCTTAAATAGAACCATTTATTTGGCCTTGTTTGAATTTTAGATAAAGACCTTGTTGATCTACCATTATGAATGATTATTTCAGCAGGTACTTCTGAGAGTGACAGTTTGCAATATTAATGGATAAGAAACTTAAACATTTCACGGAAAAGTCCCCATATGTACTTAAACACTCATGGGATTTTTTTTTTTGGTTAGAATTTGATGCACTCTGTGTTGGCATAATGGAGAAAAAGTTACATTTCTACATTTATGACATCTGCAACATATCGATAAAATATTTAATTAGTGAGCTGTATAAAAATAACTTTTATTGTCAAATTTTTTAAAAGAGTGCACCTTTTTACACTTGAAAAGATTGCATGAGATGGCAGATGTAGCAACTGAGAAAATAAACTGTTATATAAATAATCGATCTGGCAGATCAGGCTTAATGCTAGCACGGTGCCTACGTTAAATGACAATATTAGTATTAGTGCTGTTCTAAGCAGAAGGGCAGAACAGCTCCAACAGTAACATTTTAATTACATGTTTTTCATTAGTTCATTGGATAATTGCGTGTGAAGTGTTTGATCTTAAAAAGGGTGAGTTTTTCATTGGTTTTCAGATTGATTATGTCTGTGGCAAACATTTATTTGTTACTCTTGTTAGTTGTTTGATATTCTGGATTTTTCACGTTGGTGCTTTTTGTTTACTGTTCCCTTGCATATGTTGTCTGGGCATAGATTGTTACCTGCAGTTGAGGTAAGAAAGAAGGCCAAGGGGTGTGAAATGAGATACCTTGGGGTCCGGAAGTGATAGGATCCCTTATGCCCTGAAAAAAAAGAAAACTATGGGCATAGGGATGCAGTCTATCATGAACAAATTTTAGGAAAATATTTAAAGAAAATTCATGATTTTCATTTTGATTACTCAGCTGTGCAATTTACATGGACACATTTAAGAATAATTTAACAAATTCCTTCATGTAGGAACAGTGGTACTGACACACTGTAAACCAAGTATATAAACGTGTGCCCATTAGGTGTGTGAGCAGTTGTTTTACTATGCACGCCATGTTTCTCATCTTCTTTGCACAAAAATTCTGAAAAAAAAAAACAAACAAAACAAGGCCATAAATACTGCATACACACCCAGGACATATTGGACACAAGACCTGTAGCAGTAATATGGGTCTTTTCGCCATATACTAAGTGTTCCCACTGGTGTGACTACTGTAGCATTTGTGAAATTATGAAAGAGAAAATTGAGGTACAGACTGGTAGTCAAAAATCATATTAGCAGCTTAAAATTGCCACAACAGTAATAAAGTGGTGCATGTAAAGCAATTTTTTTAAGAAAATATATTTTGGTGAAACAAAAAGAAAGTTTTTAGAAAGATTAAATGAATGCTGTAGAAATATCAAGAATAAGTGCTTTAAAAATCCTTAGAGAATGGTCAACCACTGCACCCGCACCCTGATTGGAGAACAAACATTCTCCAGAAGGGTGTTAATATACAAATAATGCCCTCGGAAAAAAAACAAGTCTGCCCCTTCACGGCAGTGGAGTAAGCTGCCATGGAGTTCAGACTGAGTGTAAGTTAATGGCCACCATTGTTTTACACTGGCTAAGCAGCTCATTTGCTCTTTAGCGAATGTATTTTATTTTTATTTAACATTTGTTGACTGAAAAAATCCAGCTAGGACAGAGGCCATTTTCAGCAGAGGCCTAGAAATAAACGGTCTAGATGAATGTCTTTTGGAATGTGGGAGGAAGCCAACACGCCCTGAGGAAACCCACACAAATGTAGGGAGGACATGCAGACTCCACACAGAAGGCACTCCAGCTGAAAATCAAACCAGAGAACCTCTTGCTGTGAGGTGACAACACTAACTGCTACAACATTGCACCGCTGCACCACTGCATGTAAAATAAAAAAAGAAAGAAAAATTTAAAAAAGTGTGTGTGTTTATGTCCATGTGCATGTATGAGTGAGCTCGATTGAGCAGTTATTTTCCACTAGCTAAGCAACACTTTTGCTGTTTAGCGAATGTAAAAGTAAATGAAACATAAAAAAAGTCTGTTTATATTTCTGTATTCGTGCTTGAGTGCATGAAAGCAGAAGTGTGTGTGTGTGTGTGTGTGTGTGTGTGTGTGTGTGTGTGTGTGTGTGTGTGTGTGTGTATGAGAGAGAGAGTGTGCTTGTAAAGTGTGAGAGCAATTGAGTGCTTGCAGCTGCAGTTGAGGTTTGCATACCTCTCAACCTCTTAGATCAAGATAGCCCATACCTCTCAACTGTTCAAATTTTTGCAAAATGTCCAGATTTTTACTTCATATTTTTGGTCTGTTCCTCATAAAATTTGTGTTTTTTGGCAAACATTGTGATGATCTGTAGACTAAAGTCATAAAATAATGACTTACATTTGAGTTTCAGTCTTCAAATCCTTCATAAAATGCACGTTAACACAAACCCTTTATTTAGCAACTTTCTAAGTTTATAGGAGCAGTATTTAAAATCTGTCCCTATGTGTGGACCTTTCTACTCACATTATGTCAGGCTTTGTCCAGATTTCTCACACTAAGAGGGTGAGGTGTATAACAGCAAAAGCCTAAACTAAAGGGAGAACAAAGGCTCAAAATAGGGACAGATTTTAAATACTGGCAAAGTTTCTGTAATGATAGGGTTTGTGTGAGAATGCATTTCTGAAGCGCCAGTGTCTGTGCATGTGTGAGAGGGAGCGAGTGACATCGAGCGACCACTGGCAGCAATAAAGAGGTTTGCATATCTCTCTACTTCTTAGCTCAAAAAATCTAGATGAAACCTAAAATAAATGGGAACAAAGGCTCAAAAATAAGAACAGAGTTTAAATATTGCAATTATAAAATTAGAAAGTTGTTTAAATAACAGGATTTGTATTAGAGTAAATTTTCTGAACAGAATAAAGTCTGAAACTCACATGCATGTCATTATTTAGTGACTTCAATCCCCAATGACTGAAAGCAAATCACACATTTTAGGAGTAAGGAACCAAAACATGAAGTAAATATATGGATATTTTTTAACGGGTTATATCTTGGATGTAAAATGCTTCCTCCAACACTATTTACATACATTACATCAAATATAAAACATTAGGCGGAGGAACTATTTCATATAAAAAAATATATAAAAATATAGTATAAAAAAATTAGTAAGTAAGTAAAACACAACAATTTTACAGGCAGCCCATTTTCTAAGTAGAACAAAGCCATTCACAGTGTGTGTTACTGTGTAAATAGCACTCTTCCAAGAGCATAGAAGCCTTCCACCTGTGGCATCGGGCCTCATAACACCCCTGGCTGGGCATTATTTACTCAGTAACACATAACCTGTTGGGCATTATTGCTTGCTTATCAGAGCAGTTCTATGAATGTCAAAATTCACAGTATGAAAAGATGAAGGCAGGGGTAGCTTTTTTCAATATGCAGATATTAAAAGGCTTGATAGTAGTGTGAAACATGTATTAAGACAGAAGGAGTCTTGTTTTATTTTACATTAAACAATGGGCAAGCTCTGCCTTAAATCCTGATTGGAGAGTGAACATTCTTAAGTAGGATGTTACTGTTAATGTACAACTAATCTCCTTCTTTCAGCTTTTTCCTGGTTAGGGGTCACCACAGTGGATCACCTGTCTGCTCATGATTGGCAGTGGAGTTTTTACAGTGTGGAGTTGCCAGCCTGGTGCCCATCCTTCCACAAAAGGCACACACATGCATGCACTCACATCTAGGGCTAATTTAGAGTACCCATTTCACCTACAGCATGTCTTTGGGATGAAACAGGAGCATCTGGAGGTAACCCACACTACCACAGGGAGGACATGCAGACTCTGCACAGAAGGCACCCCAGCTGAGGATTGAACCAGAGAGCCTCTTGCTGTGAGGTGGCAACTCTAACCGCTGCACCACCACGGCCACCCCTGTTAAGGAGCAGCTAATACCAACTGAAAAACAAGTCCATCACTTCATGGCAGCATATTACGCTGCTGTGAAGCCCAGACACTTAAGATACAAATGGCTGCCATTTTTTTACACTTGTTAAACAGCACTTTGCTGTTTAGTGAGCATAAAATTAAAATAAAAAAAGCCTGTAAGTGTGTGCATTTCTGTTTGTGTGTGTGAGTTTCTGCATGTTCGCATATGTTCTTGCATGCGTGGGTGAGAATGTAAATGTAAGGGAGAGACATAACAAGAGACAGTGCTGACTGTAACAAGCAGTCTATTAGCATTGATTATGTAACTCCTAATGTCTGTCATTTACTGACTTTAATCATCAGATGAATCAGTCAGCTGCAAAACCAGAGACAGTAATGGAGGGCAAGAATGACAATGCATTGCATTGTGTATTTATTTATTTTTTAATTAATTTTCTCAGAAGGAGACCCCTTAAGTTGTATTTGTATACATCAAAGCGGAAGTGCTGTATGTGAGTGTGTGTGCGTGTGTGTGTGTGTGTGTGTGTGTGTGTGTGTGTGTGTGTGTGTATGTGTTTATATCTATGTATATTCTGTGAATCTGTTTTCTTTGTATATATGTGTGAGTCTGTATATTTGCTATGTCTGTATTTCTGAATATGTCTGTGTGTGTGTGGGGGGAGTGATGTCTAGACATAAAATGCTTACATTTTATTTTATTTTATTTATTTATATATTTATTTGACATTTGTTAACCGGGCTAGTCTAGCTGGATATATTTCCATTTTCAGTAGAGGCCCGGGGAGAAAAGCTCCACACATAGAGATAACAGATTACAGACTGGTAGGACTTAGACAAGGAATATTGTTATCCAAACAAGAGTAGGAGTTAAAAATTTCTAGACAATCTAAATGACATCATAATGAATATGTTTTATACATATTTTATATTTTTGATGTAAAATACTTCCACCGACAGCCTTGAGGGTAGAAAATGCTTTCCTTAAGGAAGAACAAACCAAAAAAAAAAAAAAAAAGAAAACTAGTTGTACAGGAATGATGTGCAAGTAATAATGCCCAACAGGGTGTGTGTTACTGTGGAAACAATAACCACCCAGTGGTGTTCTGAGGCCAGGCACCAAAGGTAGAGGGCCTCTACACCCCTGGAAGAGCATTATTTCCACAATAACTCACAGCCTGGAGGGCATTATTGTACTTAGTGAATGGGTTGGCTGTAAAATTATTGTGTTACACTTATTTATTTTTTATTACTATATTATTTTTATATTATTATTATTATTATGTATTTATTTTATTTTATATTTGTTTACCAGGAAAGTCCAATTGGGCGTAATGTCCTTTTTAAGTGGAGGTCCTGGGAGAAAAGCTCCACATCTGTAAATAACAAGATACATATACAACATACAGATAAAAATATTGATTCCATCTCAGATATACGTACAAAATAAAAATAGATGTTATACAAAATTTTTGATGTTAAATGGTTCCTGTGCCTAATGTTTCCAACTTGCTGTAGTATATGTTAGTGGTGTTGGAGGAAGCATTTTACATCCAAAATATAACACTTTAAAAAATTATACAGGTATTTACTTTATTTTTTGGTCGCTTACTCCTAAAACATTTGTTTTTTTGCCAGCCATTGGAGATTGAAATGAATAAATAATGATGTACATCTGAGTTTCAGACTTTTATTTCCTTCAGAAAATTCATGCTAACGCAAATCTTTTTATTTAAGCAAGTTTGTAATTTTATAAGAGTGATAATTAAAATCTGTTCCTATTTTTGGACCTTTGTTCCCCTTTTATTTTAGGCTTTATCCAGATGTTTTCAGCTGGAAGGTCCAGAGGTATGCAAGCCTCTTTATTACTGCTGCCAGTGGTTGACCTCACACACACACACACACACACACACACACACACACACACACACACACACATACACACACACGCACACATATACACATACAGTCCCTTCTGCTTTTATGCACACATTCACTCACACATGCAGACAAAAACATACACACACGTGCGTGTGTGCACGCACAGACACACACACACACACACACACACACACACACACACACACACACACACACACACACGCACACATATACACATACAGTCCCTTCTGCTTTTATGCACACATTTACTCACACATGCAGACAGAAACATACACACACGCGCATGTGTGCACGCACAGACACACACACACATACACCACACAAAGACACTTTTTTCTGTTTCATTTATTTTTTACACTGGCAAAACAGCAAAACTGCTGCTTAGGGTATATAAAATAATAGCTCGATCAATCTCTCTCTCACTCTCATACATGCATACACTCACATACAGACAAACACATACACACTCACAATTTTTTTATTTTAATTTTTTCTTTTTTACACTTGCTAAACAACAATAGCATTGCTTAGCAAGCATAAAACAATGGTGGCCATTAGTTTATTTAGTCCGAGCTCCACAGCAGCTTTAATTGCTATCATGAAGCAGTGAATTTGTTTTTCAGCGAGTGTTATCTGTAAATTAATACCCTACTGGAAAGTGTTTGTTCTACAATCAGGGTGCAATCTACAGGTCTCACATTCTCTAATGGCATACAAATTGCTAAAACAAATTCTAATGTAAGATCTGTGTTAAAGATCAGTTTGCATTCTTATTAAAAAACAAGAAAACAGGATTCAAGCTGGTATTGCTTGTTTAACCCACAGTTTATTAAGTAAAAACAAAAGATGAGTGCTTTCAGCTTTGTCAGAGCTTCGACATAACTGCTAAAATTGATGAAGCTGGAAGCATCGAGCTCAGTGTGTAAGTTTGCTTAATTGTTCTAGTTGTTTTTAAAAACTTTGAGTTGAAGCTGTAATCTTTGATCAGCATGACCTCAACAGAATGGACTGTCATTACCAAGAGTTAAAACAAACATTCAAAAAATGATAAAATATATATTCAGTGAATATGCACATGTCAGATGTGTGATCTTTTATGATTGTTATTAAGGACTTAGTCATGGGACATATCTAAGATCTTGTACAGGCATCAAAGAAAAGTTTTGTGTCTGTCTGAAAACACAGATATAGTGTTGGCAGTATCCCAAAATTTGCATAAGATTTTGTATAATATACTATTTAGAGACAGTATTAGATGATATTATTGGCTAGCTTGGCATAAAATGGGAACTAGATACTTGTGTATTACAGCATGACATTACTTAAGAGAGAAAATGCACACAAATATGAGAAAAGGGATATTAAATGTAACAAAGGATAAGAAAGGTATCAGCAGGCTAGTTAATGAACAGTGAATATTTTTGTGCAGATGAATTGGGGATCTTTAACACCTCTTGGGGTAAAGGAGGATAGATATAATCAGTTATGCAAATTATAAAAGATTTAGAGTTAATGACTGAGATCAAAGATATTACTAAGATTTACTGTTAACTGGACACATGACAGAAGGATATGATTGATTATTTGCTTTTATCCATTGCAATGGAATGATAACTGTTGATGTGAGTTGTTGTTTGTAATGACAATTTAGCAGCAAAATTAAGTCCTTAAAAAGGATACATGCCTACATATCACTACATAAGAGTGGCGTTTGAAAGACATGTGTGAATGGGCGTGCCTTTGTTGAAGGTTGGGCGTCGGGCTGGCACCTCGGCACCATAAACATTGACCGCCAATCATTAGCGGACCGGAGTTCCGCTGTGGCGACCCATAACCGGGAAAAGCTGAAAGAAAAACAACAACATTACACAGTGTGTATATCAGAAGATACCAGCAATGAAACTGAACTGATGGCTGTTTATTTCCAAAGCAAACATATTAATTTAAAGAGCAACAGGGTTTAATATCCTAATGCTGAGAGTTTAGCAAGGGATTACTGCCATGTTGGACAGATGCAGCAGATGTTTTCACACTACGAGGAACAGCTTCCTAGATATTGCACTGCACTAAATATTACTAATCAAGCAAGTAAACACAGTGTATATGTGCCCAAAAGTTCTGGTCATCTGAGTTTAAATTGTGAGGTGATAAGGCTAAGCAAAACGTTAAAAGTATAGTTATTGTCTGGACATGAGAAAAGTGTTCAGAGAAATTAAATTTGGATGGGGGGACAGAAATAGAGGATAACTATATTGAAGATAAGGATGTGAGAATGGTTCTCATAAACTAAACTGTAGGACAGAAACAGTGGGATACTATAAAAAGAGTTCCGATGTGCACTCAAGTGTAACATTTTAGAATTAACTGCAAAACAGATTCCTACAAAAAGCAGAGTTAAAGAGAAGGGGCAATTAATAGTTGGTGAGTAATAGTTCAAAGGAATCTAGACAAAAGAAAAAAAAATGTACAAGAAGAAGACTGAAAAGCTTCTGAGGTCTTCGGCAAATTGTTAGCATTATAACAGCAATACTTGTGCATGTAATTATGCATAAATATTGGGATTAATAACAAACCATAAAAAAGGAACAATTCAGATTCTGTCCAGGCCACAGAACAGTAGAGTAGCACTCTAGCTTTACAGAGTTGTTTGAGGAAGTCCTTAGTGTTGGTTAGTTCTATCCACCACTCTTTTGCCAACTTGAAAAAGGCTTAAAACCTCTTGCCCTGCCATGTGCTCTGAGAATTCCTTCAGGAGTATGGCATGTGGACAAATACCTACTCATACCTTACATCTCCTTATTCTTCCTTCTTCGGTCACTTCCTTACTTCCTGGTTTGCTTTTATCTCTAAATATACCTTAAGCCTCCTTTTCTCCCACTACACCTTGCAATTCCTGTTTGTATTATAATAACCTACCTTTAATTTATCTATAAACTGGCTAATTTTTTTCTAACTATTGTCTATCATATACGTTTTATCTCCTCTTAATCAATGTTATCAGATTATGTCAAATCTGTTATAATTATTTTAGCTGTATTTGTTTATTGGATTATTTTTAAAGACTATACAATTATTATTCTTAAAATGTTTTGTAATACTTTGCAGCTTTTCTCCCCAGGTCTCTACTGAAAACGGGCTTCTACCTAGTTGGACTTTCACAGTAATCAAATGTCATATTACATGTTGTTCTGTCATTATAGAAATTTAATGAGGTATCTGATTTGTCCAAATAGTGTATCAATCTCCACCAATAGTGCAGATGTTGGCAAGGAAGTGTGTGAGATTGTCAAGTAGATTAAATAGTGGATACAGTCTTATAGGCATTGAGCTGACCTGTGGCAGTGATGTGGGGAACAGAATTCTTGGTTGCAGCTTCCCTTCACCTATGGTCACCTATGGTGGTAGAAAACAATAAGATAATGAAGGATATATTACTATTATTTTAGACTTTCTTCAATATATCCTATCACTGAAATGTGGCAATGAATACCTCAAAAATAGAAGTCCAGGTGAAGTATATTGCAATGTCCCTTATTTCCAAACCATATGGGAAACTTTACCCCTGCATCTCCTTATTTAACGTGCGCTGTGGTCTCACAACTTGGGAGTAAGTGATCTAGTTTTGATGAGATGTTATGTAGAAGAAAATAAAGTCATATAATGAATACAGTTAACAATAATTTATACAAATTACAAAGATGAGGGTTGTCTGGAGGGTGACTATCTTTACTGTTTATGAATGACTGACAAACGTGAGGATCTGTGACAACCTCCATGTAGAGCACTTGCTGCATTAATTTGACAGCAGCCATCTTAAGTGGATTGGAAGTTTCATAAGAATATCCCCTGGCAGGCCCTGCTGGAACTTTTCTTGGCACAGTTTGTTAACAGGAGGCATCTCTGCAAACCCAGGGAACTCAGGAAGCCGTTAACTCCCTCTTGCAGATGTCCTAAAAGTGTTTGCACATTCAACAGGGTGACTTGTACCCTGGAGCTTAGAATAGTGGCATTTGATGTTCATAGATAGGTAAGTACTAGGTTAGCTGCCCTTGCAGACCATTTTAAGCCTAGCCAGTTGCCTTTAGTTATGCTTGAAATAACCCATCCCATTTGTTTATAGACTGGCTTTACCCATCCAATGGTCAATAATTATATATTACCCCTAATGAGAGTAAGTGGGATCATGCCAAAGATAATTTGAGGAGACCCATGCATGGAATAAAGCATTTAGGAGCTGTCTCTGTCCTTTAGTAGCACAGGGGGCAGTCCTGAGGTAAATTTTCTGTTTGTCCAACCATAAATCCAAGTTGTGCTTAAATATGTACAGGGATGAAGGTTGGTTTATGTGGATGGGAAATTCATCCCACAGCATTAGTATTTTCTATGAGATATACCTGTCCATCCAAATCATTCTATTGATGTTACAAAAGAGGTTTATATCCCTAAACAGAGTATTTCTGATGCCATGTGATTTGCTGATGTGCAGTAAATCCATCAGTAATGGGTTGGAGGGTGCCTTGTATGCCAGAAACAGGTTACCTCTTAGCAGTCTGTAGGATACCAAGTATACTGACAGGGCTTTGTGTGAATGTGAATTCCTTAGTCTGTAAACATGATGATCCTTATCACTAAATGCAGAAGTAAAGTAAGTATGAAGTGAGAATAGATAAATATTAGTTCATTTTCTCTGAATTACCTCCTCCTCCTTTTCCTCTATTTATTTATAATTCTGGAGCATTTTGCATAAGATACTGTAACACGTGTTATTTTTTTTTTTTTTAATTTGCATTCAGTTACATAATTTCTAGCCTTTTAACTCATTACAGCTGAGTGCGCCTCCAATTATACAATTAGGACTTCCATTCATTTTCAGTCTTACCTGTAGTGAAATGTCCTTCAGGAATATAAAACGATCCAACCATTAATGCAGTCATGGCTGACAGCTTGAAAAACCAAAACCTGAAATGTAATGAAACATACTGTAAAATAAAATAAATTATTTAAAGAAATGTGTAGCTTAACATCTAGAAATGTGCTTATACATCTGAAGTGAGTGGCAGGCACAAATGTGGCAATCAAAAAAAAAAAAAAAAAATATATATATATATATATATATATATATATATATATATATATTCAATTTTGCAGCCAGCACAGTGCAATTACTGTTATGTTTATTCAGATCTACAGTGATTTCAGAGTTAAGTACAAGGGAATAGGATAGTAGTACAACTATATCAGGAGGGGGTGCAAGGGGCAAATCTCCCAGCAAACTTCCTTTTAAACTTGTTGCACCATTTTTGAATATCATTGTTTGAGTCACCAATTGTCATTCAGTGGCCATACTTTTCAGTGTTGATTCAGCATCTCTCACATTTTTGTCATGTCACCTTGGGAATCACTTATTTTATGTATCTGTTGGTTTAATCCAATCAAACCAAACATAGATCTTAGAAAATGTGAACAAGAAAAAAAAACGCAAAACAAGTAAATGACATACAATTCAGTCATAGGCAAGATTGGTTCTTACAAACAGTAACAAACCAGTGAAATTAGGAGAGAAATGGACTGAGTGAGATGTTTTATGAAGATGGTTGAATGCTTTTGCACCACTTTATGTGGTGCATAAAGCACCAATCAAGATCTTCATTATAATGACAAACATTTTAATCCAATCTAAAAGTAAAAAAGAAAGCCTTTGACAAAATTGTTTTCCTCTCGCTGATGCCAGTGAGGAGTAACAGTGATCTTTAACCTCAGTACATTAACTCAGGGAAAATGCGATGCTTCCACAGACAAGAATGTTAAAGGCAAATCAGATAAAAGAAATATACAATACAGACAAAAAGAGAAAAGTATCAGACTTAGAAGGAATTCAAGAAGCCTTTAGAGTGTATTTTAATAAACTCAGTAGTCAAGAAAATAAAGTAGAATCAAGTGAAGCACTTAGAAAATTCCATAAGGAAAATATAAGACAAAGACTATCAGATGAACACAGAAAAATAATAGATAAAGATATAACTATGACAGAAATTAAAGCACAAATCAAGAAACTAAAATTAAACAAAGCCGCAGGTAATGATAATATGACACCAGAGATATTTAAACTACTATCTAATAATGCATTAAATCTGTTACTAAGTGTGTTCACATCAGTTAAAGAAGGTAACAAATGTCCTCCTCCTTGGAAATACACTCATCTGCATCAATTTTGAAACAAGATAAAAAACCTGATGAGTGTACTTCATATAGACCTATAAGTTTATTATATATAGGTTATAATATATTTATGACAGTTTATGCAAACAGAATAAAACAAATATTGCCATTATTGATAGAGAATGATCAAACAGGATTAATTAAAAACAGAAATACATATGAAAGTATAAAGAGGATTTTGTCCCTTATTGATTTCATTAAAATAAATAAATAAATACAATGAATGTCATTTTCTTAGATATTAACAGTGCATTTGATTCCGTGAATGGGGATTACCTTTGGCTTGCACTGGTGGAGTATGGATTTTCGAAAAATGTTACCTCACTAATAAGGTCTCTTTATGATAAATCTTCAGCATACATAAAAATAGGATCCTGTTTGTCGGAGCCTATTACCATTACAAAAGATACAAAACAGGGTTGTCCACTTTCTCTTTTGTTATTTGCATTAGTAATAGTATCATTAGCAAATTTCATACATGCAAACCCAAACATTCAAGGAATTCAACTTACTGATCTTGAGTTAAAGATTCAGTTATTTGCAGACAACATTTTATTGACTTTAAAAGAAGATAGTAAGGCACTAAAAGAACTATGGAAATCAACAAAACAGTTTAAGAAGATTTCTGGACTATCATTTAATGAAAATAAAACCAATATGTTACTAATAAATATGAACAAAGAAGCATTAAATAAAAATATCATAAATATCTATCTAGAAATGATACAATAAAAAACTTAGGAGTTAAAATTACAAATGGCATACATACAACAGTGCAACTAAATTATAGAGAGATTTTGGATAATATCAAAGAACTCATATAAAAATGGAATAAGCTATTTTTTACCATGGAGGAAGGACTATTTATAATTAAAATTATTATATTCCTGAAAATTCTGTATTTTATACAAGCTTGCTCACTACCACCACCTAAATCATATTTAAAACAATTTGAAGGGTTAATAACAAAATTCTTATGGTACCCTAAAAATCCTGGAGTTGCCCTAAGACATCATTTTGACAAATGGGAAGAAGGGAGAATAAGCTCACTGGATTTAGAAGGATATATACAATCATCAGCTTAAAAAACAGTTTCTCTACAGTTAAACAAAGATTTCCAAATGGAAACTAGTACATTAAAAAATCTGGTTAAAAACACTCATGATTCAATAAATAAACATATAAAAATGCTACTGAATAGCTTACTTTGGTTATTGAAGGAATATATGGCAACAGGGAAACACAAAATTATAAATTATAAATACATTATCAATACCCTAAAGTCTTTTATGCACTTTGTAAACACAAATCCAGATATAAAAGCATGGTCTTTTTCATATTCCCAATAGCATATACACAAAATAATATTATAACTCAGGACACAGTAGCAGTTAAAACACTAAGAATGGTCTAATTTACTGGCATCAGTTGATAAACACTAATAAAGTACTAATGATAGAGCAAATTATTAGTGAGTTCAACCTTGAAAATAAGACGTGGTTAATACTGTAGGGATTAAGACAAACAGTTTTAAACCAACAAGCAATAATGCAAAAGTCTGTTAGGGAAAATGTTCCTAAGTTCATACAGCAGTTAATAACACTGATGGAATTTCCCACAAATGGGAAAGGAATTTTATCAGTATTGTACAAATTACTTAAAGAAACAAGAGTTCATAATAAACAAAATATATGGAAATGTTACAAAACAGTTAATGGCAAAATGCCAGATGATAAAGATACAAAACTAATTCTTACATTTCCAAAGCTAACATCTTTATCACTATACTGGCAACTTTTTCACATGGCAATTTATACATAGAACATACTTAATATCACACAAATTAGAAATAATATATAATAAAGAAAATAGATGTCGGAGGTGGAAATCACAAATCAATAGCCAACTGGCAACGCATGTTCTATGAATGTCATTTACTTAAACAATATTTGGAAAGTATTAACTATTTGTTACAGGCACTGTTCACTAATAATTTCCAGCTTACAAAATCTCTAGTTTTGTTGACTACACCACTGAACTCAACACATGCCACAATCCATTACATCACTGTGACAAAATACATTAAGCTATCTACACATTCAGGAAATCCTGACATGTACTTTTGTTTTTTGGCACCTTTTTGAAATTAATTTTTAGCAGTGTGCAAGGGGCAGCAAAGGTTCAGCAATATCACAACTGCATTGCTTCCTACCTTCTTTTAAATGTAACCATAGAATGCACCTTGATGTTGTAGAACAAGGTAATGTATTTATATTCATAGCGATCTTCTACATTTGCATCTTATTGGGCATCTGCTCAGTCTTTACTGCCTACATACAAGGCATAGTGTGTTTTGCTGCAGTCAGTGCAAACAAAGTGAAAAAAAACTATCCTGAGTCCACTCTCATGCCATGAAGAATATTTCATAGTGTTTGGCAGGATCACACTTTATTTTTTCTACACAGGACCTGGCGCAGTGGCCCCACAACCTATGTCTCATCTGCCCATTTGTTCTTCCCCATTGGGTAACAACCAGGCTTCCTCAGGCTTGGGCAACAGCAGTCAGTTGCATTCATTCCTAGCCAAGTGGCCTTGTCAGCCAAGTTGTTCTTACAGAAGGCAAGAGACAAGTGCCAGGGAACAGGAAGAGGAACGAGGTCCAGTCGTATCCTCCTCTACCAGTGACATGGTGTAAAGGGCTAAAGCTCTGGCTACAGCCCAGGTGATCTGGGTTTGATTACCAGCTCTAGAGTCTTAGAGTAGGATGTGTACATGAGTGCACATCATATCTGTTATCTGATAAGGGTAGGGGACATACAGGGTGACACTATCTTCAAGAGAAGCATGCATTGGGTGAATCACCATGCAGGCAGGATGATACCCAGCACTCCCATTGGATGTCCTTCCTAGGATTGTGCATGTATGAGAAAGGGTAGGGAAATTAGGTTATAACTAAAAAATCCTCCACAGTAACATATGTGATGCTGTGCTGCCTTGAGGTGCCTTAGTCTCCTCACTGGCCTGGAACATGATCTGAAGAAAGTCTGGAGAATTCTTGTTTGGTTCAATAGACATGGTGAAGAAGGAGAGGCTATTGGAGGTCTTTCCTTGACTCAGTAATGTATGCACTGTAACTAATTTGATCCATCGCAGTCTCTTCTGTGGGAGACCATCTGCTTGTTACCAATGTGGCGGACCTGTCCACCTCCTTTCCTCACCCAGTTAAGTGAGCTGGCACTGGCTACTTGAGATCATCCTTCCCCCATCTGTTGTTTCAGGTGCCTGTGCCATAGATTTGACTTATAGCTTTATTCATCCATGCCACAGCATTGGGTTACCTAGAGCCTCATTTGTAAAAACCAAGATATTCAACTCAGAGTTATACAGAATCCTGTAATGATGCTAAATGGTAAGAGCCAAGCAGTCCTTACTGAATTGAATTTATAAACCAGCTTAGTCTCAAGATGCTCAAATGTGTCAGTAGTTTCAATAAACTGACACATATTACAATCTCTGCAAGGAAGAGTTCCTATGCTATCAGTAATCCTTGGTTTCTTTTGAACAGGTTTATAGCACAACATTTTGCTCAAAGAAGTATTGTTCTTAAAACAAAATTTAGGAACCTCAACTAAAATACGTATTTTTGCATTAGATGTGTAAGGTATTTAGAGTTTATGTATACACACCATTATACAAATTACCAATGGATTAATCATGTGATACTGATAACAGCTTGTTTCTGAGCTGGGAATATTGTACTTTAAGGACATTACGGTTGTCAAATAATTCAACTGTACTTGCTTTGCCCTGCCTGGAATACAGTACTCTAATGACCATTTCAGAGATAGTTGAGAAGTTTTTGGAAAGGCTATCTGCTGTATAATACATTATTATGCTAGAAAAATGCCTTTTGCTGCTTGTGAATTTTATTTTCACTCCATTCTGTAAAAAGTCTTATTTCAGTGGGAAGATAATTGTTGACAAATGTAATATAGTAAATAAATAAATAAATACTTAGAGGGAGGTCTTTATTGTGTAACCACTCATTCGCCTCAAACTTATAAGTATACAGAAATCCTTATGCATTATGTCACAGGTTCTAATACTTAGCAACATCATCATTAGAAAGTCATTTAAGCTGCATTTGGCAGTTTTGCACTGTCTCAGAAATTTATCTCCAGAAAACATCAACTACATATAATGAGTCGCCATCACTGGCTATTACAAGGATATTATTGCATTGCTCCCCCTGACAGTAGCTCCCTTCCCTGAACACAATATCACACCATGTTTGCTGTTACTGATACATGAGCATGCTATGTAAATTATGACTATCTCAAGTTCCCAGTCCTATGCAACTCATGTCATTTCATTCTCTTGGTGATCCCATACTTTCAAGTAACTCAAATGCATTATTCTGCAGTTTCTGATATTTAATTACAGCACTTGTTCCCTGAATAATCCATGCATTTTTCAATGCCTAAATGTATTCTCTCCACCTTTCCCTGAATATTGGGTACTCTAAAGAGTAATCTGTAGAAATGTTTGATCCAAAAAAATTCCTGAGTTACCATTGAATTTTGCATACCTCTATTTCACCCTTCTGCTTACATTATACATTAGGTATAATGTAATTTATTATACTTTCTTGTGTCTAACTATCTATTGATATACACGTATGAAAAATTGTACTGTCTTATATCATAATCAGGGAGTAGCCTGCACTCTTGGAGGTTTGTACTCAGAAACTACCTCCCTCCCTTTCCAAGTATAAGCAGCACCACTCCAAAAATGTATATTTTAGGGAAATATTTATTTTCATTACTGAAAACAACCACCCAAAATGGCCAGCATAAGCCAAAAATAAAAAAAGTTTAGATTTATATTTAGGGAAAAAATCTAAAACCTAATATTATATAACTGATTCCCCAATGAAAGGTTGAAACACAACATGCTGATGAACCGACTTACCAAATACAAATGTCCAGAGCACCACAAGGCTAAAAACTCCACCTAAAAGCATTTTTTGCATTGGGTCAAGACCTCACTGTAACCCTCACACCCCCAAACTTATAGACACCATCTCTATGGTTGGGTAAGCATAAAGAAGGGAAAAGTCTCTCAAAACAAAGGAATCATTGTCAATAGTGTGACTGATCTACTATTTAAAACTGCCATTTGTTTTTGATACTCGGTGTCCTGTGACTAAGGCACCTGACACTCACAAAATGTGACCTCAGTAACCAGTAGTAAAACAAATTACATCCCGAGAAACATGCCATTAAAAAATACCTTCTAGAATCATAGCACACCAAAATGCATAAAATAAATAAACTATTCCCCAAAAAAATATATGCACCCTTAATCATGGGGCATAACAACAATGTTTCAATGTTCATGCTAACATCCAATACACCAGTATGCAACCATTTTTATGTGGTAGTTGAAGACAAAAATGAATAACATAAATCTATTTTTTATTTACATACAACATTAAAATGCAGGTGTAATGTCTGGCAAATAAGCTTCATTTAATCAGGTAAGTTGCCTGATTAAATGAAGATATATATACATCTATATACATATATGGGTCTTCTTTTCTTTGTCCAAATTTCATTATTTTGAAAAAGAAAAGTAGAAGTCCACTTATGTGAATTTTACTTTCGCGAATATCAGTTCAACGAACTGGTAAAGAAACAAAACACGAAACACTGCAGCACTGAAGCACACTACAGTGGGAAAAAGGGAATTTACATGTTTCCCCACTGTAGTGCGATCTCAGAGTTAATATATTTAAGTAGTGGGGGTGTGAGCAGCACAGTGTTTTTTGTCTTTCCTTTTTGTTTTTTTTTACCGGTTAGTTGAACCGGTATTCGCAAAAGTGCATTTCCGTTTAAGTGCACTTTCGCGTAGGTGGGATGCTACTTTTCCATTTTGGAAATAATCAAATTTCGACAAAGCAAAGTAGATCCACACACACACACAGACACACACATATATATATATATATATATATATATATATATATATATATATATATATATATATATACACACACACACACACACACACACACACACACACACACACACACACACACACACACACACATATATATATATATATATATATATATACATACACACACACACACACACACACACACACACACACACACACACACACACACACACACACACACACACACCACACAAACACAGTTATATAATGATGTTGCCATAACAGACAAGGTCTTTGCCATATTTTTTTAAATGTCACATTATAATTTTGTGTGAAATGTAGGTTAAAACTTGATTTAGATGAATCATTGCATTTGCACAATGCTTAGAGGAACAATTTTTGCCTTTATGAAAAAGTATTTTTTCTTTTATTCTTTAATTCTGTATTGATTTTTTCCTGACTGAGTAGTTGAAGCCAGTGTAGGACTATGAAAATATATACACGATTAGTCGTCAAAATGGATCTTTGCTGGTGGTGGGTCCCAATCATGATTATTCTTCTTCTTCTTGGTGTCACATATTAAGCAGAACTAATTAACACCCCCATCCAGCAATTTATTAAATTGTGCAGCTATTGTTTTGATGCATGTGTTACCAGCTTCTTTGCCATAGATAAAATAAATAATGTACTACTTATTAAATGAATAGCATAAATGTACCAAGCAAAAACTGTTCATATTTAGGGTCTATAATTATTACTTTTTTGTAGAACTAATAAATTATATGTCATGTTTCAGAGTAGTCAGGAAAATGGTATATATTGTTCCTTAAAAATAAGTTGAGTATACATGTTTGTGTGTGTGTGTGGGGGGGGGTGTATTTGATCCGCCCATTTTAATCAGAGTTGTTTTTGTGTATATCTTTTTTGTAGTATATGTAATTATGCTCCAATTCAGGAAAATGATGCATGTATTAAGTGCTTCCCTAGCAGGAAACCCATTCTTAACAACATGGGGGTCAATAAAACCTTGTTAAGAACACAAATGCTGTTAAGATCAGATCTTGCACTAGAGACTAACTGCAGACAATGTCTGCAGAGCAAAGAAAAGTACCAGGAGGCAAACTAGTTTTTCAACCATGCCACACTTAAAAACAGACAGTTTGGCAGAAATTATGTGTCTAATAGCTTTTAATGCCATTAGTTCAACAGAGGAGCATGTTGTTTCTGCTAGCTGTCCATATCTCAAATGTCCCTGATTTTACAGTATGTGCTTGATTTGCTCTGCATACTTTTGTGTCATCCTTCATAAATGCTTTTGATTTTCTGGTAACTCACAGAGGATTACGATCAGTCAATAATGCCAGACATTAGAATTTCATACTTCTTATAGTTCAGATTATTGTTGCATGTTAATGCAAAATATGTTATTCTATTAGGATTTTTTGTGAATTAGAGCAATATTAAAAAAAAAAAAAAACTGACCTTGATTTTTAATTCTCTCTTCTCTACATTATTTCTGGATTTGTCTAGAACACTTAAGTACAGAAGCTGACATGCTGCTGTGTGTCTAACAATAATAAGTGATTTACTAGCTTTCAAAGCTGATAAAAGACTACGCACTCCTAAATATTCTTTTTCTTTCTTTTTCCTTGTTTTTTCTGTAACTGGTAGCACATGCAGCAGACTAAGCTCCAAGCACCACAAAGCATTATGAATGGGTCACCACTCATAATCTTTTATTGTGTGTTCTTGACATGAATGCAAGATTCACCTCGCAATCTTCACTCTTGAAGTAACTTTCTTATATCCATGACCTGAACACATGGTAAGCTGATTATGATCAAAGACCCAATCGTAATTTTCTATGTTATTAACTCATTTAAAAGTATTAGTTGACTAACTGTTCTGTCATCACCTATGGGAATAGAGCTTCATCGCAGACCAAGGCTCGATTGTTTAAAAAGCTGCCTGATATATTGCAGTTTTAGTAAGTCACACTGTTCAATTCAACAGAAACTGTATTTTCAAAGGTCTACATGCCAGCAAAGAAATCTGCTCAGAAAGCAAAGACCCATCTTGATAAATATTGATCTCAAGTCCTGAACAAGATGGCCCTAACTATGGTGGAGTGCATACAACCAGAAGGGGACAAGGGTCCACTAACTTTGGAGCCACCCTCTCAACAGCAACAGGAAATCCTTGCAATTAATGGGTCAGCTCATCCTGCCACTATGGTAAATAAGCTTGCAATCTCCATAGATGTTTTCTAGGCTATGCTTCAAACTCAGGTGCTTGATATTAAAAACTCAGTTAAGGAGATGGTCATCTGTACTAGCATGCTGTTGAAGACTATGGAAGAATTAGCATACCTCCTCAAATTTACACAAGTTTTAAATGGGTGCATTGATGACCAAGGGAATACAGTGAGATGAAATAATATGTACATACTTGAATTGCAAGAATGTGTCAAAAAGATGAACATGATGAGATTCTTACAGGCATGGATACCTACCATATTAGGCTTAGACACCTCATATAAGCTTCATCTCGAAAGGCCGCATAGACTCCTTACTCCTCCTCAAGTACATGCCCCCCCCCCAGAACTATCATAGTTCATATTTTCATCATACCAGCAGAAGGAGAAGATCTTACATGCTAAGTAACAGAAGAAAGAAATACACTATCTCAGGCAATAGATTT
Organism: Protopterus annectens; assembly: GCF_019279795.1. NCBI lineage: Eukaryota > Metazoa > Chordata > Ceratodontiformes > Protopteridae > Protopterus > Protopterus annectens. The sequence continues at coordinate 1,782,278,267 of NC_056731.1, forward strand.
GATTCAAACAATGACTGTTCCAGATAGGGGTTAGCCAAAAAGGAAGTAATGTCTCCACCTTATATATATCATTCATGAAAAAGGGGATCACATCTACTATCCTCTATCCAGCATGCTTGAGAATAGCTCTTTCTGATGACATACAGCTTTTTAGTCAACTGGAGGAAACAGTAGACATTTTAAAAGAAAAAGCAGCTGTAGCAGTCCCAGAGACCATGAACTAGGTTCAGAACATTATTTAAAGAGGGTGGCCAGTATCAAATAGACCACAGTCTGTGTAGAGCCATTGGCTGCAATTTTGTATTTAACCAGGTCAGCTCCTGTTTGTCCATTACCACTGGGCATTGCATAAAACAAGTAATGTCTACTATTTACTTCATTTTAGGCTATTTTACCATTTGCTGACTGTAGGCAAGTGTCAGTATTTGAATAACTTCTACAGGGACATGAGACCTATACTCTTTAAACTGCATAATACCAATACTTTAGCCATCTTGGTCTTCTCTTTCACTGCACTTATTTGCAGTGCTCCGGTATTCTTTTCTCTTTGCAAGTCTGGCAGCAAAGTAGTTTATTTTCTATCAGCTCTACCATGAGCAGAGGTTCAATCCCCAAAAAGATATCTTCCAAGTATGATCTTTCTAGGTCCATTTTGTTATTACCAGCTAACTTCTCTTCCTAATTCAGTTATTTCTTCTCAATATGTTGCAGCAGTTAAAGATTCACAGCTTTTATACTTATTATGTAAATTCACTAATATGGAGAGGGCTAAAATCAAAAATGGTAGATGGGTAATAGAAATGATTAAGACAGCAACCCAATCACTGATGACAGTGAAGTCTTATGGTCCAAATGAAGATGACACAACTCCACTTCTACAAGACAATACATGCTAACAAAGAGAAAGTTAATTTGGGGAGGGGGTGTCAATACTGTAATAGGTACCATATGGGATAAGCTTCATGTAGATTGGAATAGAAATAAAAAAGCCACTGTTATGCTCAAAATGATAATGGAATATTTGAAAGGGGTAGAGGTTGATGAACCCAAAGGGAAAAACATTATACATGTCTAAGTCCAAAGGGTGGAGTGGCTAGTCATCTTATGACTTATCATTTGATCTCTCACTGAAAATATAAAACAAGTGGACATTCCTCCAACAATGGATGAAAAGAGTGATCCCACCAATGCCCTGGCAATTAGACCCAGTATTATTAAAGTCAAAACAGTCTGCTGAAATAATAAGGGAAAAATTGCAATCTGCTTGGATGCCATACCATACAGGGAAGATTCTATGAGGCTGAACTGATGATACTTCATAACTAACATTAGATGATTAGTACAGGCATTGACAAAGCAAAAAAGGGATAAATTGTCAAATGTAAGGGAGGTGGAATGAAGGTCATTGCAATTAGAAACCGAATATGAAAGACGATTCTGTCGATACAAGTAAAAGCTAAAGGAAATTAATCAGGAGAAGACACTTTGCCAAAATCTATACTACATATCAGATGATAGAGGAGAAATGGGAAAGATACAAGTATTTCTACTGGACTAGAGACATTATATCAGCAAAATTCTTAACCAGCAGATTGAGGGAAACAGTTGGTGAAGCGGCAATACTATTCATGACGGGATTGGTACATTGGTTACAGAGCCAGGATGAATAAATTACACTGTGGCAACAGAAAATGGGGAATGGTTTTGTAGTAGAGGAAAGGCAGTATTGAGACTTTCAATCAGGGATATTAAGTTGAATCAACTTAATACATCTGCAGCAGATAAACTAGCAAGAGATACTGCAGATGAAGAGCTAATACCAACAATAGAAGGGCTAACCTCAGTAAAGCTCATGGTCTGGATGGACTAATAGTGGACTTCTGTAAGGAATATAAGCAGGAATTAGCCACCCATTTGCTAAATTCTATTAAGAATGTGAAAAAAGGGGATTATTTTCAGGAAATACTAATATTGATTAAGTTCTGATGTTCTCAAAGCCCAGCAAAGACAAAGCTCATTCTTGTAATTATAAACTAACATCCTTGCTACAGTTAGACTTACAAATATCCTGGCAAATAAAATTTAAAATTTATTATCACAGTCACTTTTGCAACCACATTTAGGCTTTATTTAAAAATAGGGCAGGGATATGAATTCATAACAGCCTGGTTGAATATGCATAAGCTACATACCCTAAGGAATATTAATGTGGGAGCTATTTTATACACTTTAGGAAAGCATTTAATTTGATCAAATGGCCCTTCATTTAGCACTTAGTGGGGATTAATGAATTTCTCAAGGAAATGTATAGCTTGATGCCAACTACTATGCACCAATCCCTAAACCTCAGAGGCTACAAATAGATGGCATGGACAATTGTCCTAGCAAGGATATGAGACAAGGATGTCCTCTATCCTCCCTCCTATTTATAATAGCTGTAGAATTTGTCATACAATATGTGGATACGTACTTGACAATGTGGGGATAGCCATGACATTTGGATACCCTTTAGTCTCATTGTGGTTCACTGATAACAGCTGATTCTGCCTCTCACACTTAAAGGCTGGAAACAATAACAGGGCTGATGCTAAATGAAAGCAAAACCCTGATCTTTCTTCTGTGAAATTTTGCTAAGGTAAAACTGGAGACTGCAGCAGAAAGCCTAAAATAAAAAAAAAAGGTAACAACCTGTGCATATTTAGGGCTAAGTATGAAATATGTGGCTACAAAACCTATGCGAAGCCTATATAGAAAGAGCTGAGAGACAAAATATGAAATTAGAAAAAGAAGAAATTCCCCTTTCTTACAAAGGTGCAAATAATTAAAATACATTTTCTTCCTAAGGTTCTGTTCTTGCCTTATGCATAAATGAGGATATTTGAAGAAAAAACAAACTCGTATGTCAGACTTCTTATGGGATGGAACTCACCCAAGAATACAAAGAAAGAAGTTATGCTTCTCATGGAAATATAGTGGTGGGGGGTAGCTGTTCCCAATTTCAATAGATATCATGAAGTAATAGCAAAAAAAAACCAGCTTGTATGAGTTAGATCTAATGTCATTATGGGGAGTTATGGAAAATTAAATAATTTAAGTAGTATGGAACAGTGGCAGAAAATGAAAAGCTCTGAGAGTAGGGGACTGGGGGGATGGAAACTGTGAGTACAAACAAACGTATGGAAATGGTGAGGGGCTGACAGAGACAGTTGCTAGGGGAAACATATATCAGATACCAAGAATATTACAACAGGTGATAGTCCTACATTTTGGAACATTTGGGTGGTAAAAGTGGAAATAGTATCTGATGGATTTGTGGGATCAAAAACAAATTCATTGCTGAGCTACAGTGACTGAAAACCCAAGAATTTAGATGGTGGCAATATCTCTAGCTCAGGGAATCCTTGTAAATTTAATGAATTCAAACAAAAATAATGGATGACCAGGTATATAAACAATTAAATAGGAGGCCTGTTAGCTTCGAGAATTTACAGAGGAGGAATAAAAATTAGTGATTTCTATAAGGAAGGAGATTATATACAAGACAGTGGCTTAAATATAATGCTTGAGAAATGGAATAAAATTATGAATGAACAATAGATCGAGCAGTGAAACAGAATAATAAGACTGCACATTTATAAAAATATCCTAGACATGCTGATGTTCACAGTACTAAAACTAATATGTATGTTTTTAAGCTGTTTTAAAATCAAGAGAGAAATTTTAACAGTCACAGAATAGAAGGAAACTGGAAAAATGTGATCTGGCATTTTATATATAACTTACGTAGCAGGCTCTTTATGTTAATTATTATAAAATAAAGCTATAATCTTCTGCAACTTCTGTTACTGTAGGAGGATCTCTTATAAGAATATTGCCCATTTGTGGTTTCTTATTTTGAGTAGATGTTAATCCACAAGCTTGGCAATTTACTTTTTTTCCATAACTGTTTAGGGTGAAAGAGGTGCTTAACTTGTTATTGGGGCTGGTTCAGAAAGCTTATCTGTATACAGCTCACAGTAACCATTTCCTATTCAGGGACAGCCCTACTGCTGTGCTTTAACATGAAGGTGTGCAGCATGCAAAGGGCTGTCTCTATGGCCATGTTAAGTACTAATGGGGCATTCCAAGGGAGAGGCATATCCTAATTAGCCATGAGCTCTCCCTTGGAAATGTCTAAAATAAAGCATTTACACAGCAGAGAGATTCGTAAATCAACACAGATGATCCCAGCCACTCATGTTAATGAACACAGCTAAAGGCCTGTGTTCACCAATTGCAGTAGAGGTGAAAAGTCGGAGAATTTAACAGGCAGGTAGTGCTGGGGATGTGCATGTTTGTATTTGTAGGGCTACATATGTTGAAAGAATGTGTGCATTTTTGTCTGGCTGGGACTGCAGTGGATGTTAGCTTGGAGATAGAATACAGGTGTGTGTGTGTGTGTGTGTGTGTGTGTGTGTGTGTGTGTGTGTGTGTGTGTGTGTGTGTGTGTGTGTGTGTGTCGTACCTCTCAACATCTTAGAGTAAGAAATCTGGAAAAAGCCATAAAAAGTGGGACATTTCTGAAATATTGCTCTTACAAACTTAGAAAATTGATAGAATAACAGGTTTTGCATTAGCATGAAATTTCTGATGGGTATGAAGTCTGAAACTCAAATGTCTGTCACTATTTTCTAACTTCAGCCTTTAATGATTTGCCACTAATTTGCCAGAAAGCCACAATTTTAGGAAAATGGGCCAAAAAATATAAGGCAAAAATCTGGTTATTCTGTAAAAATATGTACAGTTGAGAGGTATGGTGTGTGTGTGTGTGTGTGTGTGTGTGTGTGTGTGTGTGTGTGTGTGTGTGTGTGTGTGTGTGTGCGTGTGTGCGTGTGTGTGTGTGTGCGTGCGTGTGTGTGTGTGTGTGTGTGTGTGTGTGTGTGTGTGAATTCTGTAATATTGACACCAGGGATACTCTTCATATTGTGCATTAAAGACACTTAGAAAACAACAAACATATCTGCAGCACAAAAGACATGCGTACAGGGAAATAAAAGACACAAGGGATAAATCTTCCATTTTTCCACTAAGGCAATAAAAAAATTAAACCCTGTACCCCCTGCACTAAAGAACACAACTTTAGCTTTGTGAGGCACCACTGACACCAGGGATGTGGTAAAATATTACCTAAAAGTAACACAAAGGCAAGTAGAATCTGGGAAGGATATCCTTCTCAGAGGAAGCAGCTGCATTAACTCCCTATGATAACTCATTAGTAACAGTAGTAAGGGTATTGCCACATAACAAGAAGCTTGAGTGACATTCTACTCCATGTTATTATTCAATGACTGGGCAGTTCCTCTTAGCCTCATAGCGCAATAAAGCTGGAAAAAGTCAAATATCAGGGACAGATTTTAATTATTTTTTTTATATAAACTTAGAAAATTGCTAGAATAACAGTGTTTGCACTAACATGCTTTGTCTGAAGAATATGAAGTCTGAAACTCAAATGTCTGTCATTATTTATAATTTGCAGTCCTCAATGGTTTGACAGAAAACCACAGATTTAATGAGGAATAAAACAAAAATATGACGTAAAGTCTGGGCAATCTGTGAAATTTTGGACAGTTGAGTTATGCCTATAAGAGGTAACAACAGGATCCTGTAAAATTAGGAACAGTTGAGAGGGACTAAGGAGGTGTCTGTGTGGGAGAAGGCATCAGGATAAAGTAAGGAGGATCACTAGATGACACTAGGTAAAATTTTTGAAATGTGGCTCAGAATCTCATGGAAACTTAATAGAGCAACAGGTCTAGCATTGTGATGCAGTTTTCGAACAGTAAGAAGCATGAAACTGTAATGTCTGCCATTATTGACTGATTGTAATCAACTGTGATCTATAAATGCAGGGAAAACATAAGAAGAGATATAAGGTGCATTCTGTCAACTCAGGGGCAGGTAAGAGGAATTTGGTATCTGCATTTGTGAGTGAATAGGGGTGTGCGTGTGCCAACTCAGTGCATGGGCCACCAATGTTGACTACCCCCTGAAATGTGTTGGTTAGCACTAGCCGATAATTATTTTTTTCTTCATTGAGGCTGACATGTATTTGAATTGCAAATCATGCTTTCACTGTGGCACTTACCTCCACTGTTCTTTCTGAATCCTTGGGACTGTTTTGCCATATTTTAGCTGTAAGTTATCCTCGCTGGAATATACAATGTATGAACCAGATGTAGCCATAAGCTAGGTTGGGTGCAGCAGTTGCCAGTTCAAGAAAGGTAGCCTGCAATCCGTGCATATTTTACAAACTGCCAAAAATATTCCAGAGTGTGAGCATATGACACACAGGCACATAGTTGCCCACCCATCCTCCAACTTCCAAAAAATTAAGTTAGACCAGTTCCAAACAGAAACAAAAACTGAGGCTCTAACTGATGTATGAAAACCAAACAATCCAAAAAAATCAGCTAGGAGGAGACCGCAACCACTCACTTTATTAACGTCAGCAAATTTATGTTGGCAAGACTGAGAGACAACTCAAGAGGAGAATATATGAATACATTTCTCATACGGATAAAATATTCCTTTTAGCTAGAAATAGATGGATTAGGTCAACTAAGTTTACTAATTGTAATAGTCAAGGGGTAATATATTTAGTGTCTTGTCAATCATGTCCAGCATTTTATGTTGGCAAGACTGAGAGACAACTCAAGAGGAGAATATATGAACATTTTTATGAAATACAGAAAGAGAATTCTAACAATGCCCTTTACTGACACATTTTGACATGTCCAAGGGCAAAATATGAATTTTTTGTTATAGAAACCATGGCCCGAGACAATAGGGGTGGTCCCTGGGAAACTAAACTGGAACACAGGGAAACCTAGTGGCAGATTTTATTGGAAGCAAATAGGGCACCTGGTTTAAATTACACTATATCTATTGTACCTTTTCTTAAATTAAAAGCTGGGAGATTGTGATATTTTGTTTTATTTATGTTTTATAATAAACGTTACTTTAGGGTAATTTTATGTTTTTAATATTTCTGAAATACACATGTATTTTACATTTTTTATGTTTATACATATATATTTAATATATTTTGACCTATTTTCAGGACATTATATATATTTAGTAAGTTTTTATAAAAATTTGATTTTTCATTAAGAGTAGTTGAAGTTTCTTCTACTTTAAATTTTAATTGATTAATTGGTTAGCTGATTGTAATATCATATATAAGTAAGGTTTTGTGTAATCCTTATGTATCTGATGAAGTCTAGGATTTACATTGCCGAAAACGTTCTCTTGCAATTTGCTGACGTTAATAAAGTTAGACCAGTTCTTACATTCCTGATTGCTTGTAGTCTCAAAATACCATTGTCACTCTTTGTTCTCTTCAACCTCTAGTGACGGTACTCCTCTGTGTTGCACTCTGTCTTCCATACTGGTATGTTACTTCACTAAAGATTGCTAAGCCATATGTACCAATATTTTACACTAACTACCTAGTTCTCCTCATGGCATTTGCTTAATCAATGCTCTGCTATTACTTTTCCCTCCAGAAACGGAATTTGAGAACCATTGAAGCTATTGCCTTGTCTCCATTTGTCTGGTTTCAGTTATATATAAAACATCCATCAGCCTAAGCCAAGTGAGTCGTCAACTCAGCCTCTGCTGTATCACAATATATTACGTTAGGGTCGGCTTGGATGCAAATTTATGTCTGTTGATTGGTATTCAGCCCTTTCACTTTTGCCTGTAGGTGTCCTTCATCCTCAGTGCTCCATAAATGATTAATTCTTAATCCATAAACCTAACTTTGCTTTTTAGTATTTAACACAGGATGTTATATTGGTGCAGCTCCACATTTAGACTAGGATTCATAGTGATGCACACATTCCATTGTAAAGACATGCATCTGGAACGTTTTTCCCCTGAAAATTGTCTTCATTCCAAATAGGACTTTCATGGTAAACAAATATTAATAAATAAAATAAATAAATTCCTATGCACAGCCTGTGCAGCCTTGCTGCAACAGTATTGCAGTATCATAGTACAATACCAGGCTATCAACCCAGGGAGCCATTGAGCCTAGCCAAGCACCCCAGATAGAAACTGGATAGGTAATGGTTCCCAAATGCTTTGTGAGGGGTGTATATACTTGGGCAGAGATAGGATAACAGTTATAAGCTTTATCTCTCTCATAGAGACATGGGTGACAGACCAGCGGTATCTTTGCAATTCTCCATCCACTGGTCCAGGTTCTGCTAGAATAGATACAGGGAAGAGCTCTGTTTCACATGGATGGGAAGCCTGTTTCAAAGAAGGGGAGCCACTGAAACACATACTTGTCCCTCCAGCATGTCTTATTTATGTTGCTGGAGATGTTGAGGAGCCTAGATTGGGTGTTTCTAATGATAGGTGTTTTATGGATGTGCAACAGGTCCATTATGGCTGGATTTGAGGAAGCTTTGTAGGCAGGGCATAGATCACCTCTCAGCAACCCGTAGATGACTAAATATAAAGACAAGGATTTGAGGCAGTCTGCATAGGGCTTGTTTTGTACCCTATGAATTCTTTTTGTGAGAAATCTCTGTGGATTCTCCAACTGTTGCATATGCCTGATGACAGACATACTAAGGGTGCTTTGTACTCAGTGATTTATTTTATGAGGGCAGAGTGCAATGGGACAATGAGTTTTTTAGTCCTAAACATCATACCTGTACTGGTAAGTCATGCAACATGTAATGATTTCCTCACCACAACAGTAACATTGTGGTCAGCCCCTGACTATAGAGTCAGTTCTCAGGGGCATATTATCAATGTGGTAATTTGTAGGGATAGCCATCTTACTAAAAGCTACTATGATGCAGTTCTCAGCAATGAGTCTTAGGCCATGATTCTCACATCAATTATTGATTTGTTTCAGGCCTTCAAGACGAATATTTGTAGCTTTGGGGGAATCAATGACTGCTCCTAATTTGCAATCATCTGCAGACTTGATCAGCAACAGGCCCTTGATAATAGCCTTAACTTTGGAGAAGTAGACTCAAAACAGCAGTGGCCTGAGCACTGAACCCTGGGAGACCCCTTGACAAACCTAAACTGATTAAGGTCCAGTGATTGTAGGTTAGCTATGTCTTAATTTATGATATCCATGACTATCCTCTCCATGACTTTGCATATATGGCTAGTCAGGCTAATGAGATGGTAATTTTCTGGATCCATGGATGGGCCTCCCTTGTGCAGTGGTATAACATTTGCAGTCTTCCATTCATTCAGTATGAAGCCCACCTGGAGGCTATGGTTGAATAGAGATTTATGTGGGGCCAATAGTTCATATTTCATCCTATTAAGGAGGCATTCTGGGATATTATCAGAACTCATTGATGCAGCAGTCCTGAGCTTGGAGTGTACCTTGACGACATGCTGTCTAGTAGTGGTTGGGGGTGTGATGGATTTTGGACTTTCCTGAGGAATATCAGAGATAAAGGGGGAGGTAAAGCTGGAGCCAAATTAGTTGTCCAGGAAATTAACCATAATGTCTGGTTCTGTATAGGTCACTCTGTTTACATTTATTTCTTACATTACTATTTGTTTACCTTTGTGTTTGAGGGCATAGCTGAAGAAAGTCTTGTGATTGTCCATGGCCTGGGTGTTTATTTTTCCATCAAATTTAGCTTTTGTGGACTTTATTAACCTCCTAAGTTGCTTGTTTTGACTAAGTGAGTTTTTACCTTGCTGGGAATTGCCCCTCCTAATTCTTGCCATGAGTTTTTACCTTTTTTGTACAGCCTGTTTATACTGGAATTACACAAGGATAGTTTGATTTTTGTTTTGGTCCTGCACTTATTTTGGGTAGGTACAGCAGTCTGTATACAGCTATTGATATGGTTATACAGAGATTTGGTTAATTTTTTTGCATAGGCAGTGGCATTCTCAGGTTTAGGCGGGCTTGAAATGTATTTATGATGTCAATTTTTAGTAGGAAGTTTGTCTTAAAGTAATTCTTAAAAGTGCTATGGTTTGTAGAGGTCTATGGTTTTGTCATTTTCTTCAAAAGACACAGCTTTATGGTCTGACCTGACTCACAAGGACATTACAATGGGTGGTGCAGAGTTCTGCCATATTTGTGAGGACCAGGTCAAGGATATTTAAGCCTTTAGTAGGTACATAATCTAGCTGGTCCAGGGTGTTGGTGTTTACAAAGTCCAGGAATCGCTGAGCCTGCAAGTTAGAGGGCATGTATAATTCCCAGTTTATACTGGGTAGTTGAGGACACCCATGAATATGGTGTGGCACTGGATAGGGGGTGTGTTGAGTGCCTTTAAGTAAGTGCTGTGGTTTTCTTGGGTTATCGAATGAGACCTATAGCTTGCTAGGATATGGTATGGGACCTTATTTATGGTGATTTAGACATGGACAAGTATAGGACCATCATAGGGGTAGACCAGACTTGAGATGTGTTTGTTTTTAATGTATACAGTGATACTCCTCCTTTTTGTCCTTGTTGTGCAGCAGTGTGTGTGGATGGCATTATAGTCCCGTATTGCTGGGGTACTGTCTGCACCTTTAAATCATGTCTCAGTAACTTTACAGATACCTACATTCTCCATGGTAAGGAGAGCCTGCAGGGGGTGGAGTTTCTTGTTCAAACCCCTGGCATTGAGAAGAAACACAGTCAGATTTTCCTGGTCTGGCACAGCTATATCAGAAGGTTTATCTGTCTGTCAATGCCTAAAACAGGCAGTATGGGGCTGGAAAAAGCTTTAGCCAATATTTGAAATCTCAGGGGAGAAAGATGCAGACCATTCTTGGCAAAACAGCAAGGCTTGTCAGCTATATCCTCCCAGGCTGACAAATATTGTATCTCCTTTGAATGACACAATACTTTAAGCCATTTTTTAAAGACAGTTATTTTCTGTTCGTATTGTGGCATCATTCTTTGTGAAAGTAGAATGAGGCTCAATGCCGGGTTTGCACCAGACTGTGATACATACTCCAAGACCTCTATCATGCTTCTGTTCATACAGTCCTTAGAGGTACATCTCAGATCATGAGCACCCACATAGACTATGACTCATCTTTATACTTGGGGTTCAGCGGCTTAAGTATATGAGTGGTATGACAGATCCTGGCCACTGATAGGCAGCTGATTATGACTCTCTCCTTGTCTAGCCTGGTGAGTGGGCCATCTGTAGGTCTCACTATGCTGTCTCCTATGGCCAGAATATTGGGTTGTGTAGTAGTAGTATGACTTATGGACATAGAGGTTCAGACGCCATGGGTTGCAGAGGCATTTGTCTTGTTTTGTGCTGTTTTGTAGAGTGCTCTTCAGATTGCTGTGGACATGTTTTGTCTGTGCAGTGTCTGGAAGGTCTTTGTGGTTTAGGAAGATCACATTTAAGAGCCTCAGCATATTTGTCTGATCTGTAATATGTGGGTGTTGAGTGTGTGCTACTGACAACCTGTTTAGTAGTGTAAGTGCTTTCATGAGAGAGTCTTGCCTCAAATGACATTGTATAACTGCATCTCTCACATTATGTATTAGTTTTAGAATTAGGTGGTTGTTGGTGTACTTGAGGTAATTGCTATATTGCCTCACAGTACCCATATGATCCAGGCCAGCTGCAGAGATAGCAGGGAAGTGAATGCCCAAGGCTTTACATCCTTGTTGCTTGTACAACAGGAATGTGTGAAGGAGATTCTCAGCTGGTTAGTTAGGTTCTTATAAGGGTGCAAATAACTAACAATTGTGCCTAAGATCTAGTTCAAGAGACATGTGCTTCACAGTGAGCAAACTGGTTGCTCAGTGAGTAACTGGATACTAAGGAGATTGCAGAGCTAGTTTTATAGGAATAATTGCAATGTTAGGTGTCTGCGTCTGCAGAGAGCACTGCTGACCACTGCTGCGAGATGACCATTGTCCCACAAATGTCACAACTTTATGCAGGCAGAATGAAATCTCAGACAAACAACTTTGCTTCTGTCCAAGAGCAAATAGCCACTTGGAGGTGTCAAAAAATGAATTCCAGCTTGAGACTGGCCTGGTCCCTCTCTTCTGCCACTAGGGAGCAGACCAAAGATTTCCTAATCTAAAAACACTGTCTGGGGCTACCAAGAGTGCAAAAACAAGAGATTGATGCTATAACCCAAACAGAAATTGCAGGAAATCAAAGAAAATGTCTGTGGCAAGAGTCCAGGGCACTAATAAATTCAGACCAAGAACAAGGTCACAGTAAGTAATGTACAGTTTGTGATACAGCACTAACAAATTATCAGATAAAGTACAGTTCAGTATTCTGCACAGGGTCTGAATGAGTCTAACAAACACTTGCAATGCCTCCGCTGAAAAAGGGAAATAGCTCAGTCGGAATATCCCAGTCAACAAATATCAAATAAATAAATAAATAAATATCAACAATAACTGCTAAAATGCATGTTTACAGTACAAATATGTTTTCAAAAACAGCTTGAAAAATGACTAAAACACAGAATTAGATGATCGATACTGATTAATCCACTTAACACCTCAGAAAAATAACAATGAATTGGATACTGCAAAACCCAAATCAATTTACAGCTGTAACTTCAAATTCAGATGAGAGATAGTAAAAATACAGAAAAAAATTAAATAATTAACTCACTCAGACACCTAGGCCCAACACAGAAACAAAGTGAAAAGCACAGCAAACTAAAATATGTCTTCAATTAGTAGCTCTAACTTCATATTCTGAACAAATACAAAACAGAAACCACACAAAACTGATTTAAATGGTAAAATAAGTGCATTCACTTAAATGTACTTCCCTAGATGCAAAACAGAATCTAAATGATTATAGTATTAACTTATGATGAGCTTTTCTGCTTTCAAGAGTCTAAGGATAATGATGGCTAACTGTTCGTGTAATATAAAATACCACAAGCCTGGAGAAACTTAAAGCTCTAGCCAATAATGCTTATCTTCCCAGAAATGCAGAAATTTCCCAGTCCCACTGAGTTTAATTACCAAAAGCTCTAGTTACAACTCACACAGCTGGTCAAAACTGTTTTCTTTTCTTTCAAGTTTGAAAAGTGGCTAAAACACAGAATTAGATGAGCAAAGTTGATTTATCCACTTAAGAGCTCAGAAAAATAACAATGGATGCTATAAAACCCAAATCAATTTATAGCTGTAGCTTCAGATTCATAGGAAAAAAAGTAAAAAAAAAAATGTCCCTCTCCCCAAAAATTGGTTGTCCTGCCTTTGTCCATGAAAAAATGGTTGTCCTTCCTCCTCCCAGACTGCACTCACCTAAATATTATGCTTCTTTGTGCTGCCATATGTATGTTATCCTTCTGTGTGTTGCTGTGTCTGATGCCTTTGCTAACTTTAATTTATGAGAGAGTATATTATTATTTCATACCCAAAATGAAACACGCATCATTTCTGATCACTCTGCCATTTTCCACACAGATGTGCAGCATGGAAAGTGCACATATAGACACATCTCTGAAGAGAAAGATATGCACAGAACCACAAGGCCCACGATGTACAGTGGCTACACTCCACCCTGAATGAATATCAGAAGCACTGAAATAAGTGTGAACTACACAATTTGCTGTACATCTGAAGAAAACAGCCAATATCAGTGCATATGAAAGCAATGCTGCACACTCTAGAGTATCGCACATCAGGATGGAATCAAACACTGCACAGTGGTATAGCGTATAAAACGTATATCTGCCAGTAATGGCAAATACTGTGGTATGGTGTTCACTTACATGGACACCTGCATCATATAGGAAAGGGATGTACAGGAAAATAGAAAAAGGGTAAAGGCAGAAGGCAGAGGAATACACAGGAGGATAACATATAGGAAAGTGCAGCCTGGGGGAGGCAGGACAACCATATTTTGGGGATAAAGCCCCCTTTTATTTCTAAAGACATAAAGGATATGGTGTAAGGGTGATATGAAAAAAATGGGATGGAAAGCTGTAGTAATTCAGTGTGCAGAGGCAAACATATAAGCAAGCACAGAACATTATAGATAAACAAGATTTAGATGTATACACATAATATGATGTGGAGATGTGGTACTGGCAGAAAGACACACATAGGGATAACAAATGGTGATGAGGAGGGTTGGACAATGCACAACCTGTGTAGCTGAACACAATAAAAAGGGGTACAGTAGTTTGGGGATACAGTGAGATATTAAATATGAGCATGTTGATTGCATCTATCCCAAGGCCACACTAGTATATCTTATAATTAGCAGGTGGATCAAAATGGCTGGTAATATGGCCCACTACCTCTTCAGACAGCCTGATGGTTTGGTCTGCCTGGTGAGCTCCAGGAGGCATTCCATATAGGTCATGTACCTGCCCATCACTCTCTCAGCCACAGCCGCTACCAGCAGGTGCAGGTGTAGCTTGGCCATACAGAAAATGTGGCTAAGTTAAATGCAAGTGGAAGATCAAAATCTCCCTCCAGTGAGTTACACCTAGTGCCATCATCCTTCCCATCCACAACTACAGCCAGCGGAGGACCGCAGTTAAGGCTTATGTTGAGCCATTCAATCATCTGGACCTACAAAGAAGAAAAACAATAGCAAGTTTGTCATACATGAAAACACTCAACCAAAAGAATGTATAGCTATCTTTCTCTCTCTCTCTCTCTCTCTCTCTCTCTATATATATATATATATATATATATATATATATGGATCTACCTGAGATGGTCGACAGGCCATATGATCGAAACTCATTTGGTCGATAGTTCATTTGGTCGACAAGCATGTTATGAGGGGGGCTTCGCCCCCCACACCCCCCAATGTGGGGGGCTGTGCCCCCCACACCCAACCTAACTATATATATCAACTCCAGGGTCGCACAATATTGGGGAGGGGGGCAAATCTGCCTATCGACCAAATGAACTGTCGACCAAATGAGTTTCGATCATATGGCCTGTCGACCATCTCAGGTAGATCCATATATACATATATATATATATATATATATATATATATATATATATATATATATATATATCATCATTTTCTTTCAGCTGTTCCCGTTAGGGGTCGCCACAGCAGATCACCTGTTTCCATTTCTTCCTGTTCTCTGCACCTTGCTCTGTCACCCCAACCACCTGCATGTCCTCTCTTATCACATCCATAAACCTTATCTTAGGCCTTCCTGTTTTCCTGTTACCTGGTAGTTTCATCCTTAGCATCTTTTTCCCAATATACTCAGCATCCCTCCTCAGCACATGTCCAAACCAATGTAATCGTGCCTCTCTGGCTTTGTCTGCAAACCTTCCAACCTGGGCTGACCCTCTAATATACTTATTCCTAATCCTGTCCACCCTCGTCACACCCAGTGCAAATCTTAACATCTTTAATTCTGCCACATCCAGCTCAAATTCCTGCCTATTTGTCAATGCCACTGTCTCCAACCCATATAACATAGCTGGCCTCACTACCCTCTTGTAGACCTTCCCTTTCACTCTTACAGGTACTCATCTGTCACAAATCACTCCTGACACTCTTCTCCGCCCACTCCATCCTGCCTGTACTCTCTTCTTCACCTCTCTTCCACACTCACCGTTACTCTGAACTATTGACCCCAAGTATTTAAACTCATCCACCTTTGCCACCTCTACTCCTTGCATCCTCACCATTCCTCTATCCTCCCTCTCATTCACACACATATATTCTGTCTTAGTCCTGCTGACCTTCATTCCTCTTCTCTCTAGAGCATATCTCCATCTCTCCAGGGTCTCCTCCACCTGTTCCCTACTCTCACTACAGATCACAATGTCATCTGCAAACATCATAGTCCATGGGGACTCCTGTCTGATCTCGTCTGTCAACCTGTCCATCACCATTGCAAATAAGAAAGGGCTCAGAGATGATCCTTGATGTAACCCCACCTCCACCTTAAACACATCCGTCACTCCCACCGCAGACCTAACCGCTGTCACACTACCCTTGTACATATCCTGTACCACTCTTACATACTTTTCTGACACTCCTGACTTCCTCATACAATACCACAACTCCTCTCTAGGCACCCTGTCATATGCTTTCTCTAGGTCTACAAAAACACAATGCAACTCCTTCCGACATTCTCTGTACTTCTCCATCAACACTCTCAGAGCAAAGATCGCAACTGTAGTGCTCTTTCCTGGCATGAAACCATACTGCTGATCACTAATCATCATGTCCCTTCTTAACCTTGCTTCCACTACTCTTTCCCATAACTTCATGCTGTGACTGATCAATTTAATCCCTCTGTAGTTACTAAAGCTCTGCACATCACCCTTATTCTTAAAAATCGGTACCAAAACACTTTTTCTCCATTCCTCAGGCATCCTCTCACTTTCCAAGATTTCATTAAACAATCTGGTTAAAAACTCCACTGCCATTTCACCTAAACACCTCCATGCTTCCACAGGTATGTCATGTGGGCCAACAGAATTTCCATTCTTCATTCTCTTCATAGCTATCCTTACTTCCTCCTTGCTAATCCATCGTTCATAGGTTCATAGGTTCATAGGTTCATACTAGGCTATCTGCCCGAGGGCATTTACAAGCCTAGCCCATAGTTTTGTGGCTTACGCCACCCCTTTAGTATGGGGAACTATACCCATTATTTTGCTGTGCCTCTGTCGAGCAGTGACACTGAGGTAATCCCTGGGGGCTTCATGATTCACTATCCCTACATCATCCAACCTTCTCTCCCTCTCATTCTCTTCATTCATCAACCCCTCAAAGTACTCTTTCCATCTCCTCAACACACTCTCCTCACTTGTGAATATGTTTCCCTCATTATACTTTATCACCTTTACCTGCTGCACATATTTTCTAGCTTGGTCCCTCTGTCTAGCCAATCGGTACAGGTCCTTTTCTCCTCATAATCTCGAAATTCCGAAACATCAAATTTCATATGATCAAGACCATATGATTGATGTTTCGGAATATTGAAATTCCGAAACAAATCAAAAAAAAAAAAACAATTTAAATGTTTCTGTAGGGGGCAAGCCCCACTGCACCCCCCACACCCCCACTACTTAAATATTCCAACTCCAAGATTGCACTACAGTGAGAAAAAGGGAAATCTCCCATTCCACACTGTATGCAGAACTCCCTTCACAATATTGTGATTCCGAAAGTTCAGTCATATGGTCTTGGCCATATGAAATTTGATCTTTCAGGATTTCGGGATTGTGAAGTGTTCCCATATTTATTTATATATATATATATATATATATATATATATATATATATATATATATATATATAAAACATGGGTCAGCACACTGCAGTACAACATACTCTGTCTAGCTGCCAGTCTTTCCTGAAGTAGCCAACATGGTTGAAATGCTGTTCTGCTAGTGTTGAATGAGAAAGGATTACATCAATAACCATGACAAGTGCCAGACCAGCAGTTACAACTGACAGTCCCATATCTCTGTTTTATAATACTCTGCTCCAAGCAATGGGCAATGTGTGCCTACTGCACATATGTAAACAGACTACACAGATATGTATTACTGTCATGCATATGGGGACACAACAGGTAGCATGCTGACACCCTGAGACAGTTTAGCATGCCCTCACCATGTAAAAGGCCACTATAGTACCCGACCTTAGATATTATTTGCATATTACAGCAATTTCTACAAACACCTCCACCAAACATAGAATCTCCCCACAGTAACTCAACAAATTTGCAAGTAATATATGACAGAAACAATTGCCAGTATCAATAAAGTATTTGTGCAGGAAAATAGCAAACACATCCTAAATAAAGTTTACAGTCACAGATACTTACAATACCATTCTGGATATTTTTGTCTAATCTGGAGATCTTCGGGGTGGTAGTGTCACAGGTCATTGCAGAGATGCCTGCACTGCTCTCCCATCCTAGTAATGTCCATGGGCACAATGACCACCCTGACCACATCAGGTAAGGCATCAGATTTTCTAAAGGGACCATCCTAAGCCATGTAGCAATTCACTAAACTAGATGTATGGAAAATGAAGCACAATCTTGCTCCATTTCATACTGCATACAAGTGTCCACTGCTTGGTATTAGCAGACATAGCCATTGCTATGGTAAAT
Source organism: Protopterus annectens (assembly GCF_019279795.1). Classification (NCBI taxonomy): domain Eukaryota; kingdom Metazoa; phylum Chordata; order Ceratodontiformes; family Protopteridae; genus Protopterus; species Protopterus annectens. The sequence continues at coordinate 1,782,296,360 of NC_056731.1, forward strand.
GTCTTCTGAAAATGCAAGTACTTTCATGAGGAATAATATGGCAGCCAATGGATCATCTACACAATGCGATTACTGACTTGTGAGTAGGGCAGCTTTTCAGTGCTCAGAGGTGTGTAGTAGGTTTCCTGCATGAACCCACATGTACAGGACATCAGATGCATGCATGCATAAGGACCTATCTGCACTTCTTGTTACATGTCTGTCAGTGAGATAAAATGATTCACAGACATGTGGTACTTGGCATCCTTTTTTAACAGATCATACCCTCTGAGCAGTGTTGTTATTTATCCTTCCTGCTCTAACACTGCACAAACAAAGATGAAACGTTATGCTGAAGTCCCAAGGTACTTAAAACAGATAAATCCAAAAGACAAAAAGTAGTAGGACACTGCCAAGATGAAACCAATAAAATCACCATTTATTGAATAAAAGTAAGCGCTTCCGGGATAACCCTTCGTCAGACATAATTTTTAACACAATAAAACAGCCATATTTAAAATACAAACCATCCAATCACTTGCTTACAAATACCCGCCTATTCTGTAGAGCAGGTTTAATAGGTAACACATCATTAAGGCCTGGGGGTCTATGTGCTCTTAGATCAACAATCCATTTGGATTCAGCTAAAGCTGTTCTGTGTTTGATGTCACCCCCCCTATCATTAACCCTAATGTTGACTATACATCTAAATTTAAAACTATGAGTAGGATTCATACTTATATGCCTATAAAGTGCATTACTCATGTCACAGTTTCTAATATTACTAAGATGTTGCAGAATCCTAACTTTTAACATATTATTGGTCATGCCAATATAAAACATGCATTTTCATTAGCCATATATACCAGATGTTGTGTCCTACATGTTGCCCTCCCCTTAAAATAAAAAGTTTTACTTATATCAGGATGTTTAAAATCTACGTCCCCCCTAATGTACATACATGCTTTGCAATTACCGCAAGGATGAGTGCCTGCACTCAGGTTTGGCTTCAACTCTTTGTCCAAATGTACCTCCTTACATAATAATTCTTTTAAATTCTTATTTCTTCTATAATTAAACATGGGACATTCACCTACTATATCTTTTAGTCCAATATCGCTAGTTAATATATTCCAATTATTCTGCACTATTTGGCATATATCCTTAATATTACTACCATAAGTAAATAATAATTTTGGTTTTCCTTCTTTACTTCTATTGGACACAACATTATCCTGTCTACCTCCATATGTGCCATTCATCCATGGTTTATACCTTGTTTTCCTATATTGTTTATTGTTTCTCATGACATTGTCAATTAGAGATCTCCCATAGCCTCTATCAGTAAGGTGCTGTTCTAACTTTGACAATTCCTCATCACAGCATGCATCCTCTGAGCATACCCTAGAAATCCTGCCTACCTGGCTTTTTATGATGTTAGGAAAAACGTGCCTCGGATGCATGCTGTCAAACGATAGCAATGTATTTTGCCAACATTCTTTTCTATAGAGTCTCGATGTAAATCCCAAATCAGTCTGTTCCACACAGACATCTAGAAAGTCTATCTTATTAAATGAAGTTTTAGCACTAAAACTCAAGAAAGTTGTTGTCGTATGTAGAAAGGCTAAAAAGCTTTCAAAAGTAGGCAAATCCCCATCCCATAAAATAAAAACATCATCTACAAATCTAACATATAGAACTATGTGTTTAAGCCATACCTGATTGTTCAAAATCTCTTTTGTCTCCCATCTAGATAACACTAAGTTTGCATAAGTATTAGCACAGGGGGTGCCCATGGCCCCCCCCAGTGCTTGTCTGTATAGGGACCCAGGTCCCATGAAGACATTATTGAACAGAACCAGAGATAGCAGGCTTTCCACAGTGAGTCGCATATGTTCTGTAGCTCCTAAATTACTGATGACCTCACCCACTGCTGTAATACCATAATCATGATCAATAACAGTAAAGAGACTATTGACATCCAATGTGGCCATTAATAATTTCTTTCCTTCTGACTTAACCACCTTTGCTAACTGTCCGGGAAGAGGGTGGGTCACAGAAAATGTTTCGATTTGGTTGGAATTTGTTCTGAAACCCTATTTAGAGAAAAATAATAATATACTGAAGGATACAGGGCATTTTTTGGGACAGTTAGCAAAGGTGGTTAAGTCAGAAGGAAAGAAATTATTAATGGCCACATTGGATGTCAATAGTCTCTTTACTGTTATTGATCATGATTATGGTATTACAGCAGTGGGTGAGGTCATCAGTAATTTAGGAGCTACAGAACATATGTGACTCACTGTGGAAAGCCTGCTATCTCTGGTTCTGTTCAATAATGTCTTCATGGGACCTGGGTCCCTATACAGACAAGCACGGGGGGTGGCCATGGGCACCCCCTGTGCTAATACTTATGCAAACTTAGTGTTATCTAGATGGGAGACAAAAGAGATTTTGAACAATCAGGTATGGCTTAAACACATAGTTCTATATGTTAGATTTGTAGATGATGTTTTTATTTTATGGGATGGGGATTTGCCTACTTTTGAAAGCTTTTTAGCCTTTCTACATACGACAACAACTTTCTTGAGTTTTAGTGCTAAAACTTCATTTAATAAGATAGACTTTCTAGATGTCTGTGTGGAACAGACTGATTTGGGATTTACATCGAGACTCTATAGAAAAGAATGTTGGCAAAATACATTGCTATCGTTTGACAGCATGCATCCGAGGCACGTTTTTCCTAACATCATAAAAAGCCAGGTAGGCAGGATTTCTAGGGTATGTTCAGAGGATGCATGCTGTGATGAGGAATTGTCAAAGTTAGGACAGCACCTTACTGATAGAGGCTATGGGAGATCTCTAATTGACAATGTCATGAGAAACAATAAACAATATAGGAAAACAAGGTATAAACCATGGATGAATGGCACATATGGAGGTAGACAGGATAATGTTGTGTCCAATAGAAGTAAAGAAGGAAAACCAAAATTATTATTTACCTATGGTAGTAATATTAAGGATATATGCCAAATAGTGCAGAATAATTGGAATATATTAACTAGCGATATTGGACTAAAAGATATAGTAGGTGAATGTCCCATGTTTAATTATAGAAGAAATAAGAATTTAAAAGAATTATTATGTAAGGAGGTACATTTGGACAAAGAGTTGAAGCCAAACCTGAGTGCAGGCACTCATCCTTGCGGTAATTGCAAAGCATGTATGTACATTAGGGGGGACGTAGATTTTAAACATCCTGATATAAGTAAAACTTTTTATTTTAAGGGGAGGGCAACATGTAGGACACAACATCTGGTATATATGGCTAATTGTGAAAAATGCGTATGTTTTTATATTGGCATGACCAATAATATGTTAAAAGTTAGGATTCTGCAACATCTTAGTAATATTAGAAACTGTGACATGAGTAATGCACTTTATAGGCATATAAGTATGAATCCTACTCATAGTTTTAAATTTAGATGTATAGTCAACATTAGGGTTAATGATAGGGGGGGTGACATCAAACACAGAACAGCTTTAGCTGAATCCAAATGGATTGTTGATCTAAGAGCACATAGACCCCCAGGCCTTAATGATGTGTTACCTATTAAACCTGCTCTACAGAATAGGCGGGTATTTGTAAGCAAGTGATTGGATGGTTTGTATTTTAAATATGGCTGTTTTATTGTGTTAAAAATTATGTCTGATGAAGGGTTATCCCAAAAGCGCTTACTTTTATTCAATAAATGGTGATTTTATTGGATTCATCTTGGCAGTGTCCTACTACTTTTTGTCTTTTGGATTTATCTGCTCTAACACTGTATAGCTTTGTCACTTATTTTCCCTAGGTAACACCCTGTAGAGAAACTGTAATTGCAACAAAGTATTCCATGATATCAAGACTACCTGTTGCTATACATTCTTCTCTGCCCTTTTTCATAGATCATGGCTTCTGAGCAGTGTTGTTATGTATCCTTTCTGCTCTAACACTCTATAGCTGTGTCACCAATTTTTCCCTAGGTAACACTCTAACTTGGCAGCAGTAAGGACTGTTCTCTTGTCATACATACATACACACACTTTCCATCAAAGGGTCTGGGAGCTGGGGAGAGTACATATAAGGTGTTGTGTCAGTTGTACTTCCTATATGTCTTCTCATAGGTATCCAATGGCTATAGACTAGCATAGCTCAGTTACACGTCTCTGTAGCCACCATGTTACCAGTTCTAAATATGTCCTTTGTTCTACTTAGCATGTTGGGAGGACAACGTAAAGGGCCCTGCTGAAACTGTAGTCCTGCAGCAGGCACTCACAATCCACTAGCAGCAACTGCTGCCCAATTGTGATAGACAATGGTCCATAACATGAATGGCAGAGAGAGGCATAATCACAAGTTACAATAATGCCATAGGCATGTCACTGACATGGTATGCAGTGCCAAGGCTAATATATGTTCTATAACAACACAGACTTTGGTCACAGGGAGGTCCAGGAGAGGCAACAAAGCTAACAAACTTAGAAGTGTTTTGGTGACCCTGCATGGGGATAATGGTACTAGGATCACCCCAGGAGGAATGGCCAGTGGCATCAGGATAGTCATCCTCCCATGTATGTCATGGATAATGTATCAGGTTAGTACCACATGTAGCAGATGCCCTTATAACACCACTGTGCACACATACAGTAGAATGGTTATGGCATCCATTGCTAATGTTTTCTGATAGGGACTTCAGGCATTCATCCATGTCAGGATGTCAGCAGAAGCCAGCAGACCACAGTTTTAGCAGAGGTAGTCATGCTCACTTCAGTGTTTCTTATGTTATGTATTCACAGATCAGATGACTGTGGAGGCTGGGGCAGGGCAACATAATACTGCTTGCACACACAGAAATATCACAGTCACACTCAGATGACAAAATAGCAACATCTTTCTCCATTCTAGGTGATAATCCTCCTACAGGAAAGGGGAAAGATTCAACCTCACACCCAGATGAACCTAAGACTGTACAGTCTAAACATTCACTATCACAAATGATCTGATGTTCCATTTGTGACAGCAACAGCAGCAAATGAGTGCTGTAGCTCCTGCCTGGGTGAGTGTGGTCAGATGGAGCCACCCCCACAAAAGAGGACCTTAAGGGGAACCAGTGCCAGATGGCTGTGGGGTCCGGAGAGCTCCTGCCTTAGTGAGAGAGTTCAGGCGGAGGCCCCCATGATGGAAGACCCCAAGGAAGCACTGTGCAGAAGGTGATGGGGCCTGGAAGGCTCCTGCCATAGGAGATGGCACTTGAGCTTGCCCTGTACTCCATGGCTTCAATGAAAAATGGCAAAGTACCCGGAGCCCCTTTGGATGGGAAAGCAGAAGTGCACCTGATGTGAGTATACTCATCACAGAACAGTCCTAAAGAGGTTCCCTGGGAACTCATGTATCACAGTTGGCCCCTAACATGCAGGCAGCACATTGTTGCCATGTATCTGAACATAGGAACATCCTGTCTGCTTGGTTGATACATTAGTTATAATTCTACGTGCATGCCACTCTTACTGCAGAATGGAGGCTGCTTATGTTCATAGGTAGTTACAAGGTATGCAGGAGATCATTAATGAGCCTAGCCCAAATTCCCAATTGTCCCAAAACACTGATTGAGTGACTTGCTCAAGGTCACAGAAAAGGCAAATTAATCAAACCCTGTACCTTAGGAAGTAGCTCATTCACAGCTCATAATCTTAATCCTCTGTGCCAGCTGCCAGACTAAAGCATACATGCCATATGGGACTTGAACCCATAGTCTTCATTACCTGTGCTGTCAAAGGCAATTAACTTACTTCTGTGATTGTGGAACAAGTGGGGTCCTTACTGCTAAACGCATGTATGGCACCTAGTGTCTCGAGGAGGGAAGTGATGTCATAAAAGCTGTCCATAGTGCATTTCTTCTTCTCTAGTATGTTAAACCAGACATACTCGTGAACATGACTTTGAAAAAAATATTCTAATGGCAGAGGGCTGTAATTTTCCTAATGTTTCCCTAGCTGGTCTCTGACAGGTCCTTGTAGCTAGGATAGTAAGTACTATACCTAGCTTGGTGATCATAGGGTTAGGAAGGACAGCAGCATCAACCCTGTTTTTCCCATTTTGTACATGCGTTTGGGGTGTCACTTCAACAGTAACCATTGCCTAGAGTCAATGTTCACACTGTCAGGTGGCTAGCCTGCCATGGTCATTCTTCCATAACACACACATACACACACACACACACACACACACACACACACACACACACACACACACACACACACACACACACACACACACACACACACACACACACACACACACACACACACATACACACACACATATGAGACAACTGAGAGTGCCCAATCAACCCACTGCATGTCTTTGAAATGTGGATGGAAACCAGAGCTCCTGGAAAAACCCCATAGCGCCTATAAAAATACAGGGTGGTCATGCAAATTCCACACAGATGGCACCCCAGCCAGTAATAAACCAGAAAACCTCTAGCTGTGAGGTGACAATGCTTACCTCCGAACCACTGTGCCAACCATTCCTGTAGAGTCTGTATTTTGATGATCCATGTCAACCAATCTGCAGTCATTATCCCAGCCCACATTCAAATTGTCAATAATTTCATACTGTGTTACAATGTAAAATGTTATCTGCAGCCAATACCATTTTTTGCAACTTGCTTTATCATGCAAATAGAGAACTACCAGCATGAACAGTTAATACATGCTGCTGCATGACTGCTTCTGTGATTGTGGGCATTTTTGTTGTCTGCAACTCAGATATTTTCTGTATACTTTGCCGTTTTATAATTCATACAAACTGAGAACAAACTAAAAACAATGAAACAACTCCAGAAACGATAAACTTGTAAAACTGAAATAGACACAGCAGCACTCAGGAAACAAAATAAATTTAATGTAAAGCGGTTTTCGTTTGATGTTATACACAAACTTCTTCAGACAAGTACAACTTCCCACACCGGAAGTATAATTACAACATAATTAAACAACTTAATTAGATAATAGAATAATCAGTTATAATCATTTAAACTAAAAGGCATACCACCATCTTCATACAACTTACTGAGTTTGGACAACACATAAAAGCAGTAAAAAATATATAAAAAATATATAAAAATATATAATACTCAATACACATTCCTATGAGGAAAAAACACTACTCAATATTAAAACTAGATGTAGTTAAAAATAACTTCAAGAGCCCTAACTAACAACTTAAAAGAAAAGTTAAGACAAATTAACAACTCTTCATCTTATAAGACTTTTAAGTTTTAGAATGCTGCTAATAGAGCAGCATTCATTCAACCCTGGGAAACAATAGGCATTTAATCTTATCTGCCAAAATAATTCCAATTCTTCTAATTTTAGGGGTGTTGGACCACCCCTAACATACTGGACAATTTGATCTATCACTAAAAATTTAAAACTGTGGTCAGGGCAAGATAGAACATGCTTGGCCAAAGCATTTTCAGATTTTTTCTTATTACTAGCATAAATGTGCTCATACAACCGGTCACAAAGTCGTCTCTCAGTTTTTCCAATATAGAAAGCGGGGCAAACCTGACACTGAGCCACATAAACAATCATCTTAGAATTACAGTTCACCCAACACTTTAAATTATATTCAAAATCATGCACTTTAAATCTATTAGATTCTATAATGTATTTACAATAATTGCATGCTTGGCATTTGAACATTCCGACTGTTCTACTATATGTACGTTGTTGCGCCTCAAAAAATGCCTTTAAATTTTTAGCTTTCTTGTAAATCACAACAGGTTGATTTCCCATCCTGCTGTAAACACTGGGGTCACTTCTAAATAAGGCCCAATTTTTACGAATAATGCCAAAACAAACATTGCTATCAATATTGTAAGAGGTAATAAACCTTGGACCTTGAATGTCAGGTTTAGTGATCGTATTGCTAACATTAAACAAAATAGACTCCATATTCCCATCTTGCTCTGTCTGTATATGTCCAGTACCCAAAATCAGTTTATAAATACTTCTTAATCTCTTATTCGAGACTTCTTCAACAAGGTCATTAATCAACGTTTCAGGATAACCACGATATAGAAACATACTTTTTAAAAGTTTACATTCTTCATCGAAGTCAGCATCAAGACTAACAATACGGGCTGCCCTTACCAACTGGCCTTTAATAACTGCCCGTTTCTGATGATGAGGATGACAGCTCGTAAAGTGTAAGAAGGAATTTGAATACGTGCTTTTCCTATGGATTTTTGCCACATAACATTTGGTAGAATAGTCCTTGGATAACCAAATATCCAAATACAAAATGGTATCCGTACTAAATATAGATGTAAATTTCAAAAACTGGGTGGTACCATTAAAATGGTTTACTACCAACTTACTAAATGCTACATTTCCATCCAACAGGATGAAAATATCATCTAGGTAACATGTATAAAAGACTATTCTATCCTTAAATTCAAAGTTGTTAAATACAAATTCATGCTCCCAATGGGCCATGACCAAATTGGCTATACTGGCCCCACAAAGAGAGCCCATTGCGAGCCCCACTTTTTGTAAGTAGAAATTGTTGTCAAAGATGAAAAAAGTATTATCAAGGATTAAATCCATTAGTTCACTAACTAGGTCCAACTCATTCTTAGTAGCACCATTTTTCTTTAATACTTGGCCTACCCAGTCTGTAGCAATATCATGAGGAATGCACGTATACAAATCCTTAACATCTGAAGTGAGGAAACTATGGTTTAAGCTAAATTCAAGTCGATTAATTTTTTCTAGAAATGACCATGAATCTTTACAGATTTGGTGTTCACTAACCAGGAATTTTTGTAAGATGGAATCTACAACTTTCGCACATGAGTATGTGGGTAATCCCCGTCCGTCAACTAATGGACGCATAGGGGGATTGACCACATCTTTGTGAATTTTAGGTATCCCAAACAAATAGGGATACCTAGGGTACATAGTAGACATGTAATTAAATATATTCTGATCAATCCTACCTTCTATATACATTTCCTCAATAGTGTTTTTAATGGTATTATAAGCTTTATTTGTTTCTGAATCTGAACTGAATATGTAAGAAGGGCTCTTAAGTAAGCATATGTTCAAAATAATCTAAACTATCAAACACAACTAAGCCCCCACCTTTGTCCGGTTTGCAAATGTGGATGTCATGTGATTTAATAAAATCTAGGCATTCTCTTTCCATCTTGCTTTTATAATCCATGGTAGAAGCACTATACCCATGTTTAAAGTTCTGCCTAATGTCTAATTCACGCATTTGCTCAAAAACCTGCAATAAGGGATGCAAAGGGGGATTAAAAATGCTAGGAATTCTAAATGTATTGCCAATATCAACTACGCCTCCACCCATCATTAAATTAAAATTTAATTTCCTGGTGAAACGTTTGACATCAATAATGGTCTTCACCACATCAAGTTTCTGGGCTGGGACGTAGGTGTAACACTTAGAAAACAAATCAACCATCTCTAGAGTGATATCGACAGCAGAAAAATTGTACACATTAAAATCACCATTTGAATTAGCTATAATAACTGGTGAATTTTTAAGCTGCAGATTAGGTGTCTCATGCACATCATTACAAACAGGAAAAACATCTGAAGGGTTAGAAGCAAAGCCAGAAACATATTGGGCATCCAAAAAGGCAAGATCAAAGTCAGAAATATCAAAGGAATCATTATGGTCTTTTGATTCAATGACAGACTCACCATTATTTAAGTCTTGTGTGACCTGAATTTCTGTTTGAACCTCTGGGTATATTGACCATTCGATTGTTTCGCTCTGGCTCCTAAAAAATTAGAATCACAATGATTCATATTATGTTGACCTGATTTATTGTTATTTTGTAATCTTTCACTCCTTCTAACTTCGGTTTGCATAGCTTCTTCATTTACCAAAGCAGTATTGGTCGTAAAGTTGTTATGAGATACCTGGTTCTCATGAGAAATCACACTAGAATTGGGTGCCGAGACCCTATTGTCACCAGGTAAATTGACTAGTCTAGCCGGACCCTGCCAGGCCTGTGATGGTGGTGGTAATGGATATGCGGACCCGTCACTGTAGGCTTTACTATCCCTGTCAAGCTTCTTTATTTTATTATTTTTAAGCTTAATCAGATATTGGTCAATACTTGAAAAAACCCGGCTATAATCATATTTGTAATGAAAAAATTCTTTGTCAAGTTTAATACGACTGTCCAGCTCAGCTACTTGTTTACTCAACATGTCAACCGACAGGGTATAATGCTTGATCATTAACTCTAAAAGTTCAAAACCCTGTCGGTCAAACAGTTCAAGTAAATCCTTATGATAAGCAGACTTAGCAACCAAACCAGTCGGGTATTGATAATGCCTCAACCCCTTAGGGACTATCTTACAGGAGAGGCATTCCCGAAAGTAAGAAATTTCAAGCTGAGTCTTTTTCAGTTTAATCAATAAACTGTCCAATGATTTAAGATTAAGAATAATATCAAAATTATCACCTTCACCATCACGTTGCAGTTGAACAGCCGTGTTAGAAGAAGTGGAAAAGGTGAAGCTGTCAGCCATCAAGTTCTCTATATCAGGGAAATTAAAAGAATTGCCAACCGCTTCCGTTGGCGTGTTAGCGGCAGGTCTCTGCACAGCCAAATTAGCGTTATTAGTAGTTAAAACATTCCTTGTGTTACCTTGTAAGCATGAATTAAAGTCTTGACCATCCAGACCCATTGGTGATACCTGGTCCGTGAATAGTGCACTGACTGGAATACTCCTCTGCTCTTGTTCTACCCTCAGTGCGCCAAACACTTGTTGAACTGATGGAACTACATTCTGATTGCCCGAAGTGTGGTTAGGGTTTGGTGTAGACTGCGAAGCTGATGAAGATGGTAACAACCCACTGGTCAGTCATTGCTGTTGTTCTAGGTGATCGAGTCTCACCAATAAAGAGTCCATTCTTGTTAATAAGGAATCCAAAAGGTTGTTACTCGCTGAAATAGAATCCCTTGCAGGTGCTGCATTAATAACACTATCGCAACCTTTAAGGAGCTCAGGAGTAGCATTCGGGGAAAAACCGCTGGGGCTCACTTCAGTACCAGATGCCATACAAACTGAGAACAAACTAAAAACAATGAAACAACTCCAGAAACGATAAACTAGTAAAACTGAAGTAGACACAGTGGCACTCAGGAAACAAAATAAATTTAATGTAAAGCGCTTTTCGTTTGATGTTATACACAAACTTCTTCAGACAAGTACAACTTCCCACACTGGAAGTATAAATACAACATAATTAAACAACTTAACTAGATAATAGAATAATCAGTTATAATCATTTAAACTAAAAGGCATACTACCATCTTCATACAACTTACTGAGTTTGGACAACACATAAAAGCAGTAAAAAATATATAAAAAAATATATAAAAAATATATAATACTCAATACACATTCATATGAGGAAAAAACACTACTCAATATTAAAACTAGATGTAGTTAAAAATAACATACAGTACAAATGTATGGTGCTAAACTGAGGACATTCAGTGACCATTAGTACTTTTGAGAGGTATGCCTACATGAATCTTTGATGCCTGAGGCCTACCAGTTGGTAATGGACTCATATAAGTCACATAAGTCTCTGATGTCATATGTTAAAGTCATTTCTGTACAAATCACCGACCTTCTACTTGCTTATATTACTGAGTAACAGCATGCAAGGATATGCCATTCATTCATATTATTAAACAATACACTCCAGATCCAGCAATTGCAACAGTTTTAGTTCAGGGCTGACTCTGTCTTATGCTAGAAGTACATGGCCATTACAGGGTAGGTAAAGGTTGTTAGCATTGCCTTGCATCAACGTTACTATATGTATGTGCATAGGAGGAAGGTTTTAGCCCCTTAGGTGGTGAGTGAGTGTGCTATGTGTTGCCTCTTAGCCAATCAGAGGGCATATTGAGCATGCCTATGTCTGCCTATACCCACATCAGCTGCTGGTCCCCCCTCTGACTCCTCGCCTGCATGTAGCTGTGGTGACCTTGTCATTGGTGGTGGAATGTGTGCCCTTCCCCTTCTTGATCCTGCTGAAGCTGTTTCCTCAAGAAGATGTAGTGTAGCATGGCACATACAGTGAATATTTCAGTGCATGTACATGAATTGTACTGCAGGGTTCCCTCAGTTGTATCTTGGCACCGGAACTGTGACTTCAGCAGCCCAAACATACATGCTATAATATTTCTGGTTGGAGGGTGTGCCTCATTATGGCTTTCTTCATTGGGCGTGTGTGCATTTCTGATAGGTGTCATCAGCCACATTTCCAGTGCATAACCTGCAACCCCATTAAATGGCCCTGTGGGATATCCCCCCACTGAACATCTGATACAGTTGGGAGGTGTGCCAAGTATGTGAGTTGTGGTAAATGCCTGTGTTGCCATCCCACATGTTCAAAATGATTCTCTTGGCATTACACACAACATGGTAGTTAATAGAATGAAAGCCCTTTGTATTTATGTAGCGCATTCCCCTGTTCCCCAGGTGGTGCCTTAATTTCTATATGTGTGCAATCTATGGCACCCATTTCTTTGGGGTAGTGTGCTACAGGGTAGAACTCCTGCATATTTGTGGCCCTGTCCTCAGGAGTATGGAGAAAATATATGTGGTCATTGGCATGTTGGAGCATTCAGGATTTGATAGAGGATCCTGGATGCTGATGCCTGTGTCACTCCCAGCATGTCCCCTGTTGGTCTCTGAAATTTTCCTCTAGCTAAAATGCAAAGTGCTACACATACCTTTGTCTCCACTTGTATGGGCTCCCCTCAGTTTGCCCTGCTCTGAGTTGAGCAGGCAGAGGTTGCAGACTTCCTGTAGTGTGTCTCTATCCACCCTGTAGCACTCTTCAATTTCCATGTCATGTAGACTGTGATATGTTAAACAGGATCTGAAAACGCTTCTCCTTCTTGGCCTTGGTCTATTAGCAGCAGCAGCATAGACTTCAGCCTGTTGCACATACATATGAATTAAAGCAACAGCAGCCCCTAACATTGTTTCTGTGGAGACTCCTTTCCATGATTGTATTCCAATAGGGTTTGGAATTCACAGGGAAAACAATCACTGAGTCTACATGGTTGCTTTATAGTTTATTGAATTGTTGGATTGATTGATTAGCATACAATTCAGCTGGTTATGCTGTAATTAGCATGCCACAGTGTTTACTTTGTTTGCGTGGCTCTACACATACCTCTCAACCTCTTAGTGCAAGAAATCTGGATAAACCCTAAAATAATGGCGGGGGGGGGGCAAAGCCCCAAAAATAGCGACAGATTTTAAATATTGCTCTTATAAACTTAGAAGGTTGCTAGATTACTTGGATTTGTGTTAGGATGCATTTTGTGAAGGATATGAACTGTGAAACAAGTGTGAAACTCAAATGTATGTCATTATTTAGTGACTTCAAGCCTCCATGATTTGTCAGAAAAGCACTGTTTTTACGAGAAACAGACTAAAAATATTAGGAAAAAATCTGGACATTCTGCAAAACTCTGGACAGTTGAGAAGTATGACTCTACACACCACTGTAAATGGACCATGTAGGCTTTATTGAATCTGTCTGTTTTTTTCACTTGCTGCAGCTGGCAAGCAAGTCCTTTGCTGATTTGTTATATTTCCATTTCTTCTGATGTTTTCCTTCTTTCCCTTCTTCTGGTTGCATTTGCACATCTTCTTGTAAAGAAGAAATTGATTAAAGTGTTCTTGGACATGATGACGTAACAGTACAAACTACGAAGCATTTAATAAACCATTAAAATCACTTTTATCTGCTTTTATACAATGATCATTTATACTGTTGTTCCAATAAATAGTGACTCTGAATATCAGCTGATGTCAAAGATAATGGAAACAAAGCTCCATGAAGGCAAACGATTAACCAAATTTATCGAATGTTTTTTTGTAATCTGCTTACTATTCATACCATTGATACTTTAGTTCAGTATGTATACATCTCGTGTAACAGAGCTGCAGCTTGTATTCATTCCACTATAACCGTTTGGGGGTCCATGCTTCAAAATACATTTCACCAGCAGAAAGTGCTTTATTATGACTACACAAGAACTCAAGATACATGTACTCACAGATATACAGGTATCAAACAAATGAGAACAACAAAAAATCAGTAAAATAACTTTTTTTGCAGTGGGCAGGACCTGCTGCACACCCTATATAAGGATGTGGTTCCCCCACCCCTTTTATTTTACTATACTCATTTTGAAGTTGCAGTACCTTACAGGAGTAGTAATGATCAATTTGTTAAAAATGTTACTCATTATCTGTGAGGATGTAAGCTCAGAGTGCTAAACCTGTAGGCTCTGTGGTATATAAGAACAACAGTGCACATGTAATTTCCATCTCAAGCAACTATGCCTAAGCTGCTGTGATATCATAAATTTTATATTGAGCAATGGAGGGTAAATGTTTTACTTTAGCTCTGTTTTCCTTTAAACTCAGCTTGCATGCATTAATTCTCCAATTTCAGCTTTATCAGTTTCGTGGTCATTGGATGGTCATTGGGGGAGCTGGATCCTATTCCAAAAATCAGTGTGCACAATACAATAAAATTAATCCTGGGTAGGATATCACAGTGGACACACTGGCTCACACACACACACACACACACACACACACACACACACACACACACACACACACACACACACACACACACTTAAAGATGACAAGTTTGTTGCAAGTTTGTTGACAAGTTTGTTGCAGTTTTGCAACAAACTGTTGCAAAAGAGAGTAAAATCCCATGAGTGGAGGAGCTCCCTGGTCAGCCTCAGTAAGAAGCTGAGATCCCTTATAAGATCTTCCAAAGCTAGCTACAAAAACAAAATCACCACTAATTCTAAGGACAACCACAAAGCATTCTATAGCTATTTGAGGAATCTCGATGGCAACACCCAGATCTGCTCTGAGCTACAGCACAACGGCATAAAAATTACAGAACCAACTGATATTGCCAACATCCTGACAGATAGGTTCAGTGCTACCTTTACCCCCCCTCACCCCCTAAAGGGCCCATATCTATACAGGAAGAATGCAGAGTCCCTGTAATCACAACTACACAGGTAAAAGCTGCACTCTCTAAAGCCAAAAACACAGCATCCATGGGACTGGACAACATCCCGGGCTGCATTTTACACAAACTTCAGAACGAACTGGCTCCCCACTTAAGCACCATGTTCAATAATAGCCTCGCATCAGGCTTTGTTCCCACTGAATGGTGCACAGCAATAGTTATCCCACTCCACAAAGGGGGAGCCACCACTAATCCCAGGAACTATCAACCTATTAGCCTGACGAGCCTGGTCTGCAAGGCCATGGAACATATCATCATGGAACTCATAAACAAAGACATTGGTAACCTACAAATTCTGGATCCCACCCAGTTCGAGTTTGTGAAAGGCAGATCATGCCTCCTGAACCTGATCGACTTCTTTGAGGGTGTCACCAAAGCCATAGATGAGGGTCAGCTGGTTCACATAGCCTATCTTGACCTCGCCAAGGCTTTCGATACCATCCCCCATTCTGGAATTATAGCTAAACTCACTAAACTAGGTATAAATCCCTATGTCACAAGATGGGTTTCCAACTGGCTCACTGACAGAACCCGCACTGTAAAAGTTGCAAACTCCAAATCTGACCTCAAAGCAGTGACAAGTGGAGTACTACAGGGTTCCATCCTGGGACCTCTCCTGTTTGGTATCTACTTCTCTGAAGTACAGGCTAACACAGAAGGCCTCTGACTAATGAGATTCACAGATGACTGCAAACTAAGAGCCATAGTCAAGTCCCCAAATGATGTGGACATCCTACAGAAGGGCCTCGCTGAGACAGATGCCTGGTGTCAGAGCCATGGCCTCAAGCTCAATGCCAAAAAGTGCATTGTCATCCTTCTTGGTAAAAACTCTGTACCCATGAACTACCACATAGGCAGCAATCTACTTAATACCGAATGTGTGATAAGAGACCTTGGGACCCAGGTGGACAGTATTCTCTCCTTTGATAGTCACATCGCCATAGTAGTCAGGAAGTCTTTCTACGTGGCACAACACATCATAAAAGGGTTCGCATCCAGAAAAAAGAGGTCATTGTTCCCCTCAACTTGACACTCATTAGACCCATTATAGAGTACAACGCCCCTTTTGGAATGTACCTCACAAGACATCGGCATCAGCTGGAAACGCCTACTCCGAGGTGATCTCTGCCTAACATATAAAGCTAAGTCAAACCCAGAGCTGTTGGACATGCTACACCTAAAGAAATCCCAATCCTTCCGAGCTACATGCTCTAGGGACCTAAACCTTGTCACCACAATAATCAGGACATGCTGGAGGGATAGATTCCTGTCCCAGAGACTTCCCATACTCTGAAACAGGCTACCCATCTATGCTAAGCAAAGTTCTTCGTTAGCACTCTTTAAGAAAAATCTTGATGAGTGGATGGGAAATAGGAAATACACCCCTGGGATCACTTCTGTGTCTCGGCTCAACAGTGGCACAGGAAAATAACTTTCTTGGGTGGCGTAAGCCAGGGAACCTTGTTGGCTAGGCTTACGTAGGCCCTTGGGCCGATAGCCTAGTACCTACCTATGAACCTATGAACCTATGAACAAGCACATATAAAAAACCTGAAGGGTCTCCAATTAATTTCTGACATATCTTTGAAATGTGGGAGGAAATTGGACCACAAGTGAAAACTCAAGCAGATATGCAGACTCCACTGAGAAGATATACCAATTGTGACCCAAATGGGAAACAAACTGGTGAACAAAATGATGTGCGACAACAATGCTAACCACTGCACTACTGAGCATCTCATTTCTTAGAAGTGCATTGATGAAATGTTTGTGACTGCAAGATTTCTTTTTTCTATGTATTTAGAAAGTTGAAGATGATAAATATTTCATTCTTATTTGCATTTTTTTCATGAAATGATCCTCAGAAGAAAGTAAAGAAGTTCTTTTCCTATGTAGTTAGAAAGTAGTTAGAATGACTAGAAATTACAAATACTGTATTTCCAGCTCTCTAGAAGGCAAACCGAAGTGTGTTTGAAATGGATATAAAATTAGTAATTTGTAAGTGAAATAAGTGACCTGAACATAATAAAGACAAACCCACCTCCTTAGAAAACAAAAATAAAAAAAAAAACTAAGGGTAATGCTGCTCAATGCCAGAAGTCTAAATCTCAAGATGCAGGCACTCGATGCACTCCTCAGTATGGAGAGCATCGACGTCTGTGCAGTAACTGAAACCTGGTTCAAGGCTCCTGATAGCACCCCAGCATTACCAGGCTTTACCTCGTATCATGCTTTTCGGCCCCAAAACCCGGGCCAAATCACAAAGGGAGGGGGAGTGTCCATATTCATCAAGGACACCCACACCTCCAGGTTAGTAGCAACACATGAAGCATCAGAGACCATACAGGTGCAACTAACCATAGGCAAAACTGCTATACAACTGGTAGCATGTTACAGACCACCCTCCCAATCTCAGGAACCCCACTCAGCCTTCCTGAAGACATTGGAGGATATGAATGTATCACAAAATACCATCATGCTGGGAGACTTCAACTACCCAAACATAGATTGGGTACATTATTCTAGCCCTAACACCCTAGCTCAAAGGTTCCTGGAATTCATAAATTCAAATGCACTGGAACAACTAGTCACCTCTCCTACTAGGGGAGATAATATACTAGACCTGATCATCACAAACATGGGGACAAAATGCTCCACACCGGAGGTATACCCCTCACAAGTAAGATCTGACCACAAACTAATCACCCTGGATATACATATCCCACCTCCACCACCAGCACAAAAGACCACAGTGAAAAACTTCTCAAAAGCAGACTTCACTCTTCTTAAGACTGAGATGGTATTCTTTAAGCCCACTGGGCCAGTGGATACCACATCCCACAATACCGAATCCTTCACAAATGCTTTCTATGGACATCTCCAAGAATGCATGGATCATGCAATCCCAAATAAATTCAAGTCCCTCTCCACCAAAGGCAAGCGTCCTGTCTGGTGGACCTCAGCCATTAACAAATTGTATAACAAAAGAAGGAAGCTACTGCACGACAGAGCAAAATCCCATAAAGGGAAGACATGTCTGATCAACATTAGCAGAAAACTATGTTCTCTCATAAAAACATCCAAGGCCAACTTTGAGAGAAAAATTGCTAAGGACACTAAAGATAACCACAAAGCCTTCTTCAGCTATGTTAGAAACCTGGGCGGAAACCCTCAGATATGCTCAGAGTTAGTTCTCAACAACAAAAAATACACTGAACCCACAGATATTGCCAACATTCTGGCTGACAGGTTCAGTGCAAATTTCTCCCCTCCCTCACCCCCAAAAGAAGAAATACTTATCCCAGCTGAATGTAATCTCCCTGTCATCTCAGATGTCCAAGTGAGAACTGCCCTCAACAAAGTTAAAAACACAGCATCAATGGGACCTGACGGTATCCTGGGTTGCGTGCTACGTGAACTCCAAGAGGAGCTAAACCTGCACATAAAAATGCTATTTAACCTTAGCCTTACTACAGGATATGTACCTCAACACTGGCGTACAGCAACAGTGGTCCCACTCCACAAAGGGGGTACCTCTACAGACCCTGGGAACTACTGCCCCATAAGCTTAACCAGCCTGGTCTGCAAAGCTATGGAAAGAATCATTATGGAACTCATAAACAGAGACATAGGGGACCTACAGACACTTGACCTCACCCAGTTCGGCTTTGTAAAGGGCAGATCCTGCCTTTTGAACCTGGTTGACTTTTTCGAAACAGTCACTAGAGCCATTGATGAGGGCAAAGCAGTCCATACAGCCTACATGGACTTGGCTAAGACCTTCGACACAATACCCCACTCAGGCATCATAGATAAGCTCACCAGCTTAAACGTAAACCCTTATGTCACTAGATGGGTTGCAAACTGGCTAAAGGACAGAACCCATAAAGTTAAAATCGCTGGAGCAATGTCAGACTCAAAGCCAGTCACAAGTGGTGACCCCTCTTGTTCAGCATTTATTTCTCAGATGTTAAAGCAAACATGGGAGGGTTGTGGCTGACAAAGTTCGCAGATGACTGCAAACTAGGTGCCATAGTCGATACACCAGCGGACACATACATCCTACAAAAAGGCCTCACAGAAATGAACAAATGGTGCCGGAGTCACGGCCTTAAACTAAATGCCAAAAAATGTATAGTCATCCCCTTTGGGAAAAACAAAGTACCCACAAATTATCACATAGACAGCAACCCACTGAGTACGGAAAATGTAATCAGATACCTAGGGACCCAAGTCGACAGCGACCTCTCATTTGACACCCACGTTGCCAAAGTGGTTAGAAAAACATTCTACCTTGCACACCTCATCATGAAGGGATTCACATCCAGATCCAAGGATGTCATTGTACCCCTATACTCCTCTCTCATCAGACCCATGATTGAGTACAATGCCCCATTTGGTATGTACCTCACCCGGCATTTGCAACAGCTGGAGAGACCACAAAAGTACCTCACCAAGAGGATCAAGGGTCTCCAACATATGTCTTATTCTGCCAGACTAAAGAAACTCCAGCTCTATTCAGTAGCATACCGCCTGCTCAGAGGTGATCTCTGCCTGATGTACAAGGCCATGTCCAATCAGGATCTGATGGACGTGCTCCACCTGAAAAAATCCAAATCCATCAGGACCACGAGAGCTAAAGACTTAAACCTCGGCACAAGTATGAATAGGACATGCTGGAGGGATAGATTCATAACCCAGAGGCTTCCCATGCTTTGGAACAAGATCCCAGTTCATGTTAGGCAGAGCCCCTCACTGACTCTCTTCAAGAGAAATCTTGATGAGTGGATGGGAGATCGTAAGTTTACCCCAGGGGTCACATCTGTGTCACTGCTAGACAGGGGCACAGTAAACTAATTCTATTATATAAGGGGGCCTTCATTGTGTCACTACTAGACAGAGGCACAGTATTCTAAATCTATTCTGTGCATTTTTGTGCATTTTTGTACCATTTCATGGGGTGGCGAAAGCCACATCACTATGGCTAGGCTTACAAATGCCCCAGGGCAGATAGCCTAGTACTAAACTATGAAACTATGAAACTAAACTATGATATAAACGTAACACTATACTCAATGCAATATCTAAGCCAAAGATCTATCTAGCTACAATTAATTCTGTATAAGCTTTTCATTATCTGATGGTGTATCAAAACATGTTATGACTGACTCATGCTGAAATGTTACCTTCCAACAGATACAGACTAGTGAATAGCCTATATAAAACACTGTGGAATATTTATATAAATTGTATAAAACCAAAAAGGACCCAAAAAGAAGCTGTGGATTCCAGTAATCCAGTATGAAAATCTTTAATGTAGAAAAGGCCACATAAAAATCACATCAGTTTTATGTCAGCTGATATTTTTTGTCATGTGACTAGTTTGAATCAACCTATATAAGTGGCTTTATGGTTTTCATTAGCATCTGATGAAGTGGGATACATGCCCACGAAAGCACTTATGTCGATGTGATTTTATGTGGCCTTTTCTACTTTAAAGATTTTTATACTGGAATACTGAAATCCACAGTTTTTTTTTTTTGGGTCCTTTTTGGTTTTATACAGTTTTGGACTTCTTTGTTTATTGGGACCTAAAAGTTTACAATTGGTGGTAGTGGTTTTTCTGTTTTTATATTTATATAAATGACCCAAAAACGTCTAAATGATACTAGTTAAACAACATTACAGCATTCCATTTTAGTGATGAAAGTACTAATGTAATCATGTTCCTGGGTGCAAAGTATGGTTTGATTAGAGTATTACTGTTGAGCTGAGAAAGCATTTTCCATTAGCAACTAAATAGTGATATTATTTTATTGGCTTGTCCAAAATTATTCCTGGATTTCTCATCACATTAGAAGCTCATATAGTACCATCCTGAGATGAATATAGCATGATATCATTTTTTTCACTTCTGAGCTATAGAAATCCATTTCAATAGATGTCCATCAGCCATAGATTAAATTATGTAAAAGATGATGTGTTCATTCCTATAAGCTTTGAAAAAAGACATACAGTTGCTAAACCACCACTGTCTTCCTCAGACACTTCATGGGGCTTTGCTGTTTATGCAATGACCCTGTTATTCCTATTCTGAAGTACTCTAGTTATGACATGCATCCATTTCAGACACATGAAGTTGCACAAACTCCCTAAAGGACATACGTCCAACTAGATGATTGCAGGAAAATAAACTAAACCGTTTTCCTTTAACTTTCTGCAAAATACTTTTGTAGTCATGTCTACTTAAGCAAAATTAGTGCAACACCCCAGTTATTGACATCCACTATCATGCTTGATAATTTGCTGTGAGAAGTGACTTCAGTTGTTGCATTATTAAGAGAGAAGGTTTTATTTTTTTATTTTTTCATGAAAGGGGATTTGCAGAAAAAAAGAAGTATTTGGGGGGTCAGGATGGGGAAGGGCAGGGGAAGGTACTGGGTGGGGCAAAGGTTGAACCAAATGATGCAACACATGCATACCACCACCTTTTTGCTTACAAAAAAAGCACTGACTACAAACATGTCAATCTCAACCTAATCTGTGACAAAATATTGAAATTAATTTATGATTGCATCTCCCTGACCTTAACAAATTAGCAAGTTTCATCAAGGAATTATATAGAAATTTAGACAACTGTATAGATTTAGCAGTACCAGCTAGAACCAAACATCATGGGAAATGTAAAAGCAAATGACTTTGGTGGACTGCCATCATAAATGAACTATGCAACAAAAGAAAGATACTCTTTAAATTATTTAGTAGATCCAAAACCCCTCTTCTCAAGAGTGGTATCAAAAGCATTAAAAAAACTGTCAGTTTCACAAAAGAAACTCATGAACAGAGGATGGCATCTAAAGAAAACAATAATTATAAATCCTTATTTAGCTATGCTAGAAAACCAAAATATAATACTCTGCATTGTTCAGAACATATTCACAATATGGCCTCCTATTCTCACCCACTAGACATCATTGCTCATATCCTTGCAAACAAATTTACTGCAAGCTTCACCCTTGAGACATCTGTTCAAAGTCCTGAAATATCTAAATCCCTTATTTCCTCAATTATCTATAAAGATTTAGTGAAAGTGCTAAACAAGACCAAAAATACTTCTACCATTAGATCTGACAGCTAATTGCCAAATGAATATCATCAAGGTCTAAAGAGGTAAACATTCTCTTACACTCAGCATTGACTAGGCCAATTACTGAGAACAAAACCTTTGGGATTTATCTCACTAGATGTATTAAACAATTAGAAACAGCCTAAAGGTTCATAACCAAAAAGATCTCAGGCCTAAATTTCCTGACCTACAAAGACAGACTAGAAGGTCTATCCATTTATTCAGTGTCTTATATATCTTTGAGGCAAGATTTCTGTCTGGCTTAAAATGTCATTAAAAATACAATTGTCCTGTATCTATTGTTTCTTTGTAGGTCTAGTACCTTCATCAGTACTAGAACTGTGTCCTAAATCCTCACCAAAAGATAAATAAGACATGATGGAGGAAGAGGCTGAGAGGGAGAGTGCATCCCAAACCTCTGGAATGACCTTCCCAGCACGTTAAGTACTGTGATTCAATATCTTCCATTAAACATAACCTAAATTATTGGATGGGAATCCAAAAATTTGGTTGGTATGGCCCTCTTGGAGAAAGAAGGTACAGTCTTAAGAAGAATACTGGCAAGGTATAAATGCTCATAAGATTCAGAGGCCTTGAAATAGCTATGAGTCTATTAGTAAATAAACATGGGAGATGGAGATCTAAGAATTTGAACTTCTCTAACAACCTAATTAGGGCATGTTGGTGGGATGGGTATAGATCTCAAAAAATCCTTATTCTCTGAAATAGGCTTCCCTTCCATGTGAAGCAGAGCCCTTCCCTGACCTTCCCTAACCTATTTAAGTGCAACCTGGACCAGTGGATGGGAAATCAGAAATTCTATACTTATCTGATACCTTTGTCTCTGATGGATAGAGGCAGCCATTACATCATGCCCTAACTGACATATATCCCTTAAAATAACCTTTAAATTACAATAACTCATGGAATCAGAGCTGGCTCATGGTGAAATGGGACCTTTGGCAGGGTAATTGATCAGAGCTTCTCCATACACAGTCCCCCCACATATACACACAGCCATTCCAGTGACCCACTACTTGGCTTTTTCTACCCAGTCACCATAAACACTATTCAAACCTTTTAGTGTACATATTGCTTTTCTGGTTCACTTCTACAATGGTTGCAGATATTTGGATTTAATTTAAAACTTGTAATTTTATACCACAGACACTGATAGACATTTGCTAAATAAAGCAATACAATCTCACAATGAAAACAGACTTAGCATTAAAATGTCTTGCCCTTGAAACTCAAATTCATTGAAATGGCATTGAATCCTTACATTCAAATAAAATGCATCTGGCCAGTGGCAAATAAAGTTTACCTTTGGGCTGTTTTGAAATCATAGGCCCCTTGCACACTTTTTAAGACCATGAAAACATGCATGTGTTTTTTTTCATCTTCCTGACTGTATTAAATTATATTCCTTGTAAAATACAGCACCACTTCTTAAAGCATGTTTTAAATTTGTAGTACTGATCATTTTTTTCCAATAAGTAGTGAAATAAAATGTATGAACCAATAATGAAAAAAAATGCCAAATTCAGAAAATTTCAACCATAAAAGGTCACTCAAACTACTATCATTACAATCTGTTAATATCAGTAAATATGCACAATCTCTGCAAAAGTAAATGTCATTTGAATAATGTCACATTAAAAAGATATGTAACTACTGAAGAGGTTGCTGCTAGAAAACTTCATATTTCAGAGTGCTTCATGTAACTTCATTGCCAGCTGTCCTGGAAGAATAATTTTGCCTATCTTACATTAAAAAATGGTAAGCTGAGACATTTATTTTGACCTCAGTAATGTACATATTTTATGAGGTAGTTTAATAAGGTAAAGGATTTTTATTATTTTGATACTTGACAATTTAGGAGTATTATAGAAATCTGAGATATAGACACTTGTACTTTAACAATTAATACAGAGCTTTTTGTTAAAACTAGAAATATGTATGTATCTTTTGACATGACAAATATAAATGTGCATTGATTTCTCCTTTGTATTATAGTTTAGTATGATAAAATTAACTGTTGTCTGTAAGTTATAGATGTCTTTATCTCTTCAGGTCCCACTCTGTTATACTTACTTACTTAGAGATCAAGTTATAATACTGTTGAGTGAGTGAATAGTTTAGGAATATTTAATGGGTAATTTATACTACTGTTATATAAATACGTATATAATATACCATTTGTTGGATTATTTAATATTTGTGATTAATAGAAAAGGATTATTAAACTTTTATGTAGTAATGTGGGAATAGTTTTAAATGGCAAAATATATAACTAAATTAAAAGTCTCTTATTTTTTGATGTATTTATAATGCTGCATTTATTATTTGTAAGTCACAGTGGCTTTTGGCTGTATTTTTGATGAATTTTTAGGTGTTGGAAGGCAGAGCGATAGTATAGTATTTGATGATTCGATAAGCAATCTAGGAACTTTGGTATCCATGGTAGGCTGTGTTTCTTTGTTTTTGTTACTTGTGAGTTTTAGTAGTTTAGTTTGTAGAAAGGAAGAATTCAAAAAATCCATAATGTTAACATAGTGTTGAAGGAATGCATTAGAGTCTTATATATAATTAAAATAATATGGTGGATAAATGTGCCATATTATCTTTTAAAATAAATCTTTTTTCTAAATATGCAGTATGGGTAGTTTCAATCTATTATCTACTAATGTAATTGGATTAAACAATGGAAAGAAAAGGAAATCATTAACAAGATATCTGAAATTAAATAGAGGAGACATTATATTCTTGTAAGAGACTCACTTGACAGATAAAGATATGCAATGTTTAAATAACTTAGGTTATCAAATGTTATCACTGCTTCTTTTAATAAGAAGAGGAGAGGAACTGATATACTTTGGAAAAATCCACTGTAATACTTAAGGTTATAGAATCCATTAATGATCCCAAAGAAACGTATACATTTGTAATAATTAAATATAATGGCAAACGTTATACAACAGATAATTTTACTGGATCACTGGAATATTTGCAAGAGTGGCTAAAGATTAATTACATTTACAACAGAGTCATTGTAAGGGTAATTTAATTTTAGCAGGGGATTTTAACTGCATATCTAGTATAGAAGATACAAGTGAACAGAAGAAAGCTAAAATACTGGCATAAGCTAAAGCACTAAACAGACACATTCTAAATAATAATTTAGTTCATTTACTAGTAAAAGCAGAAGATAAGTCATTCTTCTTCACTCATTATTTTTATGTGCATGGGATGCAAACTAGAATTCATAGGATTTACTTAATAAAGTGTTTTTTTAACTACTGCTTCCTCTTTATCTGATCATAATGCACTAAGTATTAATATAGTAAAAGATAGAAGAACATGTCAGATTATTTATAGAATCCCAACATATTTGATGAAATTAGAAGTTTAAGAGTTACCTTAAGAAACAAATTGAGATTTTTATTTTATCTTTGAATCCTAATGGTCAGGTTACTAAAGTCATACTATAGGATTCCTTAAAAATGCATATTAAAGATAGAATAGGAGAATGGGCTAGTAATAAAATGAAAGAATGGGATAAAGAGATATTAGAAATACAAGACGAAATACACAAAGGTAGGTTTGATCAACTAACAAAGAAATTAGATAATACTGAAGTTATTAAAACATTTAATGAAAAAATATCAATTTTATGCATAAAGTGGAGATAACTTTAGAAAAAAAATAAAATTGCATAGTTATGCGATGACCTCAAAAAAATCTACATAGATTAGGTAATAAAAGTAAAATGTTAAGCAAAAAGGCACAAATCAATAATATCCAAAATCCTCACAATAATAAGCTTACTTCAGATATAGAGGAAATGCTTAATATTTTAAATAATTGTAAGAGCATCTTAATAAAGATAAAACAATAATCCTGATTATTAGAAACTGACAACTATTTAAACAAAAATTTTACTAATAAACGTAATGATCAACAAACATCCCTGTCAAATAAGCCTGATAGACATTAATGAAACTTAAAAAAAATAAAAACATGGTAATGCCCCAAGGTTAGATGGTTTAAGTATGAAATTATATAGTTTTCATTACATATTTTAGAATTACTGAGTGACATTTTTGGGATAATACAGAGTGACAAAATAATTTCTCCCTTGTGAAAATGTTATGTTATCTCACCTATACTTAAACAAGAAAAGGATAACAAGTTAGTCTCCTCATATAGACCAATATCATTATTAAATGTAGACTTTAAAATGTTTGCTTCAATGTTTGCAACAAGATTAACAGATATAGTAGATTAATTAATAAATATCAAACTGGAGTTATAGTGAATAGATTAACATATGATATTATAAAAAGTGTAGTAACTATGTTATTAAAATGAAGATTTAGTGTTAAATCAATTACTAGATAGTAAGTTTAAAGAAAAATATAGATATAATTGGTAAGGAAAATAACTAAATATTTATAAATAAAAAGCTATCAAGATGTGGGTAAGATTAATAATAATAATTTTGAAAAAGTAATTGAAGAACTGTTACTTCTTATTAAAAAAATTAATATTTTTTCTTACTTTTGAGAATAGATTAGTACTTTTTAAAATGATGATATTACCCAAGATTTTATATATATATATATATATATATATATATATATATATATATATATATATATATATATATATATTCACTTTGGAATCTCAAAATTCTGAAACATTGAATGTCATATGAAAGACCATATGATCGATATTTTGAAATATCAAAATTCTGAAACAAATCCTCCACCAAAAAAAAAAACTAGTTAAATGATTATGCAGCCCCCCCACACCCCCGCTACTTAAATATACCAACTCCGAGATTGCACTACAATGAAGTAAAGGGAAATCTCCCATTCCATGCTGTATGCAGATCTCCATTCAGAATTTCAAAATTCTGAAACTTCGATCATATGGTCTCAACCATATGAAATTCGATGTTTCAGGATTCCAACACTCTGAAGGGAACCCATATATATATATATATATATATATATATATATATATATATATATATATACACACACACACACACACATATATATATATATATATATATATATATATATATATATATATAATATATATATATATATATATATATATATGTGTGTGTGTGTGTGTGTGTGTGTGTGTGTGTGTGTGTGTGTGTGTGTGTGTGCATTGCATTCAATAGATTTAATACCTGACAAAAACAACTTTTAAAGAAAATGGAAAACGTGTTAACTTCATTCTTATGGTATCCTGAAAAGCTGAGAATTGCTGATAGAAATCATATAAGATTATTGGAGTATGATGGTATTAATTTCCCAGATGTATAATCTTATTCTATTGCTGCAAGTTTTATATCTATTATACTCTGGATATACTCCACTTATGTCAGTCAATATAAACCATCTAAAAGTAGATTATATTAAATTCTTATAAGTTTATTAAGGGTGATTAATTAGAAATATTTAACAATCCTTTCATCTGGTTAACAGAATTTATCATAGAAGGAAATTAAGCTCTGCATATATGAAATTGATTCTTAAAACAGTTACGAAATATGTTTTTATAACTCCATTAATATCAAAATGGACATTTTTGTGTTTTCCCATTGTACATACCTCTAGACCTAAGGAAACTCAAAATAATGTTAAAATGACTTTATTGAAAAGGAATGTTAGTATCGTGGTCTGATTGCTTTGAAAAAGGAAAAGCTAAATCCCCACAATATTTAATGAAAGGATATAAATTGGGTTAATCTGCTAACCAGTTAATATTATCCATCAGTAAGAAATTAAATTAATTTGTGGTTAATATGATTTAAGAGGAACAAAATACTATTCCTCATTATTTGAATATATGAATGCTGTTATTGAAGTTATATTGACCTACAAAGGAAGCTTCTCTGAGCTATATAAGTTAATTATAAATAATAATACAAATAATTTAGATGAAAAATTCTGAAACTTTTTAAATAGTAGTACATTGAGTGACTCTCTATACAATAAGAATAAAATGTTGTTACTTAAATCAGTTTGTCAAACATTTTCACGTTTATACTGGAAAGTTTTTATGTGAAAATATATACATAGAATGTTTGTTACTCCTATAAAATCCCTATGTTTAGCAAACTGACTTCAGTGTGTTGAAGTTGTGTTAAAGATGTAAAAGCTGACTGAATACATATACTTATGGAATGTGAAAAATTAAATATATATTGGGAAGAGCTAAGTATATTTTTAATGGGCTATTGTCTGATAATTGTTTTTTAACTAGATCAGTAATACTAATGAATGCTGCACTTCCTGTATCTGTAAAAGCCAAAGACCAAAAAATGTTTTGGGTTCTCTTGGAAGTCTCTAGAAAATTTATTACAAAAAAATTGGAAATTGACTTCAGTTCCTAAATTCAAAGAAATTTCAATTTTAATAGCAATACAAACTGCAAAAGAAGTGATCAGAATAAGATCTATAAATCATACTAAGACTAATAGTGGTTGGGATAACCTTGATATGTTGCTATTGAAATACCAAGATTCTTAATGTAATTGTATAAGATTACCTTCATGATTCAATGTATTCCTATCATTGTATAACAATATGTAAAGTTGAATTTCTTGCTTTCTGTGTATATATTGTAATATGTTAAATTAATATCCATTTTTTTTCAAAAAATGGTAAGTTGGTATTATTCCAATAGAGAATGGATGGCAAACTGATAACAGATTTATAGTTACTAGACATCTCATCCAAAGGAGGATATACTCATGACTGCAGCTTCCCACCCTGTCCTTAAAGTATAACAATATCAGCAATCCATCTACAAGCTGTGGGAGTAGAACCCACAGCTTTCTTCATCAAAACCAAGCATGTTACCCATTGTGCTGCTAACAATGCTTTTCATTTCTCTTGCACAATAGTGATAGCATTTGCTAAACAAAACAGATGCACATTGTAAACAGAGTTAGGATGATCAGCAGTAAATGTCTTTTCTCTTGAAGCTCACAATTCCTTGGAAATCCACCAGAAAGTCAAATTTTGGCTGCTTAATGGTTGGGGTAGAGGATTCAGGCTCTTATTTCCTGCAACTAAGGAACAGGGTTTGAGTCTGAGCAAATTAATTAACCACTTACCATCTCCAACTAGGGCATTTTACACATTTACGTGTGTACATGTACACACATACACACACACAGACATACATTGTCTGTCAATGGAAGCAGCTTGAAGAACACATCTTTGTATTTAAATTTCCCTGTAATGCAGAAAGGAACAGTGATGGTGATGCATACAGACAAAAAGAGTGTACTTAAAGAAAAATTCCCTTAAAAATGTAATTGCTGTTGTATTGTTTTTTCTTAATTATAAAAGTAAATATGACAGTCAGATAACCAGCAGGCCCCCTCCTACCCACTGGGCCCTATGCATCCATGTGAAACAAAGTCCCTCCCTAATCCTCTTTAAATGTAACTTTGACCATTGGATGGGAAATTTAAAATTCACCCCTGGTCTGATGCCCATGTCTCTGATGGACAGAGGCAGTCGGTAAATCATGTCATAACCAACAACCACCCTTGTATAAACATCTAAAACACATAACTTGTGAGACACATTTGGATTGCACAGCTAGGCTTATAAAGGCCCCAGTGGTCATTAGCTTTGTATAAACCTATGAACCTATCACCATATGATCTGAATCCATACAGAGATTATTACCTGATTGGTAATATAGTAGTCAGCTGTCTGCAACCTTATGTTCTTTCACTGTGTATCACTCAAAAAGGGAGAAAATAGTATGGCAAGTCCTTTCATGCATTACAGGGAAATGGTAATATAGCCGTGCTGTCTTGGATGAGAGGAATAACTTCCTCTTTACATCATATCAAACTTGATTAAAAATGAAATCAGTTGATACTATGAATTGTTTGTTTGAAAACAAGCATATGAACAGCATAGCCATGTCCAGGCATTCAAAAATCAAATAGTACAAAAAACATTTTGAACACAAAATTATTAAAATACACAGTATATAATGTCCCTTGTAATTATTCTCTGTAGCTCTTGAAGAATACTAAGCTGCAATATTCCCATGCATGACATAGCACCTTCTAACCCTAAAACTAGCCTAATCCCAAACCTAACCTTATTCCTAATTCTAACCCTGTCCCCATCCCTTATTTCTAACCTTACCCTTCAGCTAAGCACAGCCTTACACTTAACATAATAATTACAATAACCTCTATTTATAAATTTTAATGGAATTTTATATACAAGAACTGGCACACTAACATAAAAACAAATAACTATTTGCATAAGTGTGTACATCAGTTCATATTACATACATTTTTGACATTCATTAAACAGCAAAACAGTATCCATTAGATTTAGTTAATTTATTTATCTATCTATTTATTTATGTACTATGGAAACTGGGTACGTTATGTTGTCCAGAGACCCCTTTCAGACATGACCCTGGCTCAAGGGCAATACACAGTGCAAGCAAACATATGTTATATGCTTTGTGTATTTTGTAGTGTTAAGTTTACATAGTTGCAACACTTTAGAAAGTTCATATTACAGATGTAATACAGTTTTTATAAAGAAGAATGTTTTACAGTTCTTATATATTTCTAATAAAGTAGCAGGTATATATTAGATTGTTATCAGTTTTATAGGATACAATGCAATTTGGCTGCATGAAATTGGTACTTAAAGGTTTAAAAATCGAATTTTCTTGAAAAAAAACTCAAATTGAAGTGAGTAAAAAATAGAGATTTACAGTGGTAGGCCTAAAGACTAAGAAGAGAAGACAGGAGTAAGAACAGTTAAATGACAAACAAAAGCCGTTGCAAAACTGTATGAATTTTTAGAATACTGAGCCTTTTAAAGTGTTTAGCCATTATCCCAAAACATTTACAAGCAACTTCTTCAAAGATGTGCTCAAAAAGGGATTTCTTAAACTTGGTAAGAGTATCTTGATGCCTTGTTTCAGCTGGTTTGTGTCGGGTAACTGGTCCTCTTCATTCACCAATAACTGTTTCATAGGTTTACAGATTCATAGGAATTTACTAAACTAACAACCACAAGGGCCTTTTTAAGTCTAACCATGCATTCCAAATCTCTGACAAGTTCTCGTATCCTTGATAAGTGCAAGCAGGAGCTTGGGAGGTGTAACATTTACAATCAGGGCCTTGGTAGATGAACCATTTAGATGTTGTCTGTGTCCATTAGCAACATAGGTGCCAAACCAGGAATAAAGCTCCTGTTCTCCATCCAACTGTCCAAGTTACACTTGAATTGGGTTAGGGAGGAACTCTGTTTCACAAGGATGGTGAGCCTGATCCAGAGAAGGGTAGTCACTGGGATACATACCTGTCTCTCCAGCAGGTCTTATTTATATCACAGGCAAGGTTTAAGTCCTTAGAACAGGTAATTCTGGTGCTGTTTGTTTTGAGGATGTGCAAGAGGTCCATTAGAGTGAGGACTGACAATGCCTTGTATGCCAGACATAGATCCCCTCTCAACAGCCTGTAGGAGACAGACTACAGGGATAGGGCCTTCAGGCAGTCTGAACAGGACATGTTACTTATGCCCTGTATTATTTTAGTGAGGTACCTCTGTGGATGTTCAAGTTGCTGGAAGTGCTGTTTAGGTACATACCAAAGGGGCATTGCACTCAATAATAGGTATGATGAATGCTGAATACAGTGGAACAATGACTTCCTTGGACCTAGATGCCATACCTTTGTTTATTAGTTGCACAACATAGAAGGATTCCCAAACTACTGTAGATACATGATGGTCAAAGGCTAGATTACTGTCTATGTGTGTCCCCAAGTCCTTCATTACTGGATCAACTCTTAGAGGTGTGCTGTCAATATTATAGTTACCAAGGGTGGATGACTTCCCAAAGGATACTATTATGCACTCCTTGGCATTTCGTTTTAGTATATGGCAATAGTACCAGTTCTTTGTCTGTGTCAGTCTTTCCTTGAGAACATTTGTGTCAGTGGGTAATTTAATGACAGCTCCTAATTTACAATCATCTGCAAATTTAGTCAGCCAGAGGCCATTGATATTGGCCTTGACTTTAGAGAAGTAAATGCCAAAAAGAACGATCCCTGAGTGACTCCACTTGTGATTGGCCTCTTTGTAGAGGTGGACTGTCCAATTCTAACTTCATGGGTCCTGTCTGTGAGCCAGCTGGCTATCTACTGGGTGGCATAAGGGTTTTACCTAACCTCTTAAGTTTGTCAACAATGCCTGAGTGGAGGATTGTGTAAAATGCTTTGGTCAGGTCAAGGTAGGCTGTGTGAACAATTTTGCCCCCATCCATTGCTTCGGTGAGTTTTCAAAGAATGATTTGGCATGACCTGCCCTTGATGACACCAAACTGGGTTGGATCTAGAGTCCAGAGGTTTCCTGTGTCATTATTGATCATTTCCATGATAATTCTTCCCATGCCTTTGCATATGAGACTAGTGAGACTTATGGGTCTGCAGATTCTGGGGTCAGTAGATGTCCCACCTTTGTGCAGTGGAATGACTGTCGCTGTTCTCCATTTGTGAGGCATAAAACCTATTTAAAGGCTATAGTTAAATAGTAATCCCAGAGAGATGGGGAATGGTTGAGTGATATTAAGTTCTCTCTGGGAGTAGAACTGTTCCCTGATTGGGTGCTTTCATTTCAGAGAGGGAACAGTAGCCATCACTTATAACTTTATATAGTAAATCACATAGAAGATAAGTGGACCTTAAATTAATGGGCGGGAAATTTTGGTCACTTAGAAGGCTGCATGAGTGTATATGGACATCAGCAATTAGGGCACATCTGGAAATTTTATTCTCAATGCCTTGGAGTTTTTGAGTGTTATCAGCAGAGTGTAAAGAGAGTACTAGAAAATAATAGTCTTGTTTAGGGGGGAGGACATTTTTGAAGTTCAGCTGTATACAGTAATTATATTCTGCGATTCTTTTATTTGTTTTCATCTAGACTGCAGTCCTTTCCTTTTGACATGCAACAGTGATAGCTTTCTATAAATGAAGGCATAAATTCATGTTTCTAGATCTTTGTTGTCATTTTTCTGGCTATTGTTAATAAACTCCAGACAAGTGGGAATTGCGACTCGGGTGCATGTCTGGGAAATGAAGCATTAGACAACACCAAATGTTTAGTAAATATAAATTTATCAGATCAGCATAACTTTAATGCTAACCAAAATCTCAGTCTAACTCTGATCCAAATACCATCTCTACATTTAAACTGTTGACATGCAACCATACTTTAATAACAGAAAACTGATGCCTAGCACAAGTGAATAGTTACAAAAGTTAATGTGTCATTCAATGTAATGTTTATAAAATTTTAATTTTATAAAAATGAGTCAATCATACTGTCTGAGACCAAATCGCTTTGTAGAAGTTATTTGCTCCTGAATCAGTATCTATAACATTAGTGTGTAGAAATATGTATCTCTGACAGAACTTCTTAGAAATTAAAGTCCCATGCAGACAAGTAGGAAATAGTTTGAATGGTGCCATGTCAAACACTTCGGAGTTGTTCAAAGAAGGCAGAGTAATTTTACTGGATAATGAAGGAAGAAATGGCCACATACCATGCAGAAGATGTAGACAGGGATATAAAATTAAATTTCAAATTAGGTAGACTATATTGCAAGAAAGTATAAACAGTTATTCTTGCTAATGGAAGTCAGTTTAAGGGCAGTAACTTTATAAAACTATCAGAGTGTCCTCTTGCACAGTGAAACTTAAAACACAGAAACAAAAAGAAATAGTCAAAAACAAACAGTATTCAGGCTATAGCTGTACAAGCTTAAGCATGAAAGATAAATTCACTATTGTTATAATACATTGAAGTTCAATTTTTCACCGGTATATTACCATGTTACTGAAAACAAAAAAAAGGCATGTTGTCATTGTCTTGCCTGAATAAGAGAAAGAAAGTCTACTCTATGTACTGGCATTTCACTGTGGCCATTAATTAAGAAGAGAAGCCTGAACCCAGTATATAAGGTCCAGGGGGAAGAGTTGCTTGAAGTCTGTTCTTGTAACTGTCAGCAATGTTCATGTTTTTACAACCATTTATAGATCTGTGTGTGGTAAACATACCTTAGAACCCATTCTCATGTCAACAAAAATTACAGTGTAAAGGAAAGCAGCAATCAGTGAGAAACTCCACTGTGCTTTGTATCAATGTCAGAAGCATTATAAAGAGGGCTCAGATTTTACTGACACTGATGTTAACATTAACACTGATAAAAAGACTGAAAAGGTCATTTTACTCTTTTGAGAAGCTGACACTTTATGAGATCAATATTTGTAAAAAAAAAAAAAAAAGACTTCTAAGCAATATATCCAAGAGACATTGATTCCCCTAACACACACACACGCACACACACACGTACACCCTACTGGTCCATCCGTGTTGTCTGCAATGCACACACACCTGCGGGAGTAAAGTCTTCTACACACCTACCTACCTTACGTGTCTGTCTGTGGAAGCAGCTTGAGGAACATCTTTGTATTTACAGTTCCGTGCACGTGGAACCCAGAAAGGAACAGGTTTGTGTGGCAATGATGCATGCACAGATGCAATGTGCATTCATATAGAAGACTGCCCCTTAAAAAAATACTTTAACTTTAGTTTTGAGTTATAAAAGAAAATATGACAGTCCCTAACCTGTGGGGCCCTCCCAGCCACTGGGCGCTCCATCCCAGCCAGTAGGCCCTAGGCAACTACTTTGGTTACCTAGTGCTGGATCTGGCTGTGCGTTGGATACATTTGGCTTGTATGCCTAGGCTTATAAAGGCCCCATTGGCCATTAGCCTAGTATACACCTATTAACCTATGGCAGGGAAGATTGCACTGAGCAGAAGGCAGTTGTTTTGCACAACCTGGCAGGAGACTTTGTATTCCATGCTGCAAAGCTGTGACTTCTGGAGGAGGTTTTGAGACAGAACATGAGTGCTCTACCATTATGCTCTAATGCATGCATGTTAAGTATGTAGCCATTGAAGGGCCGGTAGAAATTCCCAACTACCAATTTGTTGCTCTGTAGCCATGAATTGTAATGCCTATCCTTGTTCTATGGTTCTGTGAGTCATAGCAAGAAATTTCACTATCTGACGTAAGAGTCAGTCTCTCTTATCTACAGAGGCTAAACGATTGAAGCTTCACCCCCTCCACCATAAGGGACAGTAAAAGAAAATCTGTTGATGTAAGCATTAAAACAGACAGACACACACACACACACACACGCACACACACACACACACACACACACACACACACACACACACACACACACACACACACACACACACACACACACATCCACACACCCACACACCCACACACGCACACACACACATACTCATTCTTGTAATGGTGTACTACCTGAATCCCATGTTATATCATGTGCATGCATGAAGTATATATGTAACAGGCTATTGCAGCATACTTCTTGCATCATGTGTGTGGTGACATTAAGTCTCCAGAAATGGCTATAATTGTACTTCATGAGCAGTCAGCTAAGCCAAACTGAGAAAGGCAGATTTACCCATTGTGAACTGGAGCCCTTGGATCTCTACTGCTCTTCACACGTATCAGGAACAGCATTAGAAGTAGATGAAATGCTGTCAGTCCAAAGAAGATACGATATACTGCCCAGTAGCCAATCCATTCATTACAGTCTACTCTGCGATCATCCATAAGGAACTGTAGGCTTGTACTGTCACTGCATGTCCCCTGTACAACATGAAAAAAACAGAAATATTTGCATGTGTATGTTTACTCAATGAATCAGAAAAAAAAAGATAAATATATCATGATGTTTAAAATTATTTGTTGACTATTAGCTTCATATGATTGAAAATAAAAGAATCAATCAAAGAAACAACAAAAGTTGTAAAAGTGAAACAAATACCTTTGTCATCTATATTGTGAAGTGTGAAGCCCAAGATAGTTCAGTCTGGAAATAGTGTGAAAACTGTAGCATTCAGGTCAGATTAACTATGAACATTCTCATGTTAAAGTTTGTTCTGCTGAAAGGAAACTGGATTGTGTTCCTGCTTATTCTTTCATTATATAGCACACACAAATGTAACACCCACACATATGAGATTGTTTTGGATGCTATCCCATTATCCTCAGAAGACACGTGCACCTGTGGAGAGCTGATTTATACAAATAATGAACTCTATATGAATAAACAAAGTGTTATATTTCTGTAGTATGCTCAAATGTGTTTTGTAAGGTTAGACTAGCTAATATAGTGTAAACTCAAAATAGCTGATATTGTAAAAGATGACTTCTCGCTTTTCCTGCAATGGTTTTCATTCAAAACACATTTAAATCTAATTTCCTCTGCCTGTATCTGAAAATAATGATGACCTATAACTAATGTTAATTACCACAGAAAAAGAGACTGGTTTGCTTTACAAATGGGTAAGGAGTAACAAATTTGCTAATCTCTGTATGTAGCAGAGGAGGCAGATATAGTAATTGCATTTTCAGTGTTGTGCTAAAATATTCTTACAGTATCAAATTCATACTTCATTATAAAAACCTATGCATTTTGATCTAAGCTGAACATATTACGAAGTCTAGCAGGTAAGCACCAAGGTGCTTAAATAAAACTACTTCTCAGGTTTGACATCTTGCTCTGTGCTGATGATATATATTCTAATACATGCTTAAATTTCTGATAATAGTATACTGCATCACATTCTTAGGATCTTTATAAAATCCCTTCATAATCCCAAAACTATCTCTCTTTTATGTGTTGCTGGTCATAATAACCTCATCCATGCATACCTCTTAACGTCTTAATACATGAATTCTGGACATAGCCAAAATAATTGAGGGGGCAGATTCTAAATATTCCACTTAAAATAATAGGTTTTCAATTAGCATGCATTTTCTGGAGGATATAAAGTCTGAAACTCAAATGCTTGCTATTATTTAGTGATTTCAATCCATAAAGATTTGCTAGAAAAAAATACAAATTTTATGAGGGACTGACCCAAATATG
This sequence comes from Protopterus annectens, assembly GCF_019279795.1. Taxonomy (NCBI): domain Eukaryota; kingdom Metazoa; phylum Chordata; order Ceratodontiformes; family Protopteridae; genus Protopterus; species Protopterus annectens. The sequence goes on from NC_056731.1 coordinate 1,782,333,712, forward strand.
ATCCAAAAATTCCTCCAATTTCCACTTTTATTTGCAGTAAAGTGAGGGCAGCAATTACAATCCTTAGCACTTTATTCCTATGATTCAGTGTGCCTCCCAATTAAACAAAGTGGGCTTTTTTCATTTTATTCTGCAAAGAATATTGCACATGACATGATGTTTTTCTGTTGGACTTTTGTCCTCCTATGCTATAGCAATTCCTACCTGCTTCCTGCTTTCGTAGTTAAAAATTTCTCCCCTCATCTGTAATTTTTTTTTTTACTGCTACTACCCCACTTTCCTAGTTATTTCACTACGTTTGCTAAACTGGCCCATTCATTTCCCCCAACCAGTAGCCCACCTATGAGTTGGAGGAGGAATTATGGCTAAGCAGGCAGGTGAGATGTCAACACCATTTACAAAAAGTCAGGCTTGTTCTTCTTAAATACCACTAGTCCCACTGAGCACATCTGCTGCATTCCCCAGGGAATAGCAAGCAATTTATGTATGTAGCAGTCATGTCTCACACTTCTATATGAGTTGCTCTATCAACAGACTTGCCCCCACCCACCTCCAGACAGGAGAGCATCGTCCTAGAAATTTAGTCTTCATTATAAACTTTTCCTGGAATCTGTACTTTAAACATGTATCTATACCCTGTCTCAAAGGAAGGCAAGTAAAGAATGCTTCATGATTCCTTTCTCTTCTCAGCCAGCTTCACCAGTACCTCAGCTGCTGACTAAACTCTGGTAAACTAGGTCACAGTCAGGGCTATATCCCTCTATGCCAACAGAACTGGTTTGTACATTCAGTAATAACATTCACTGCTACAGGTCAAAGCTCCCTAAAATACCAGTTTTCACGCCATAGTTTCCTTTATTTCTTCTGACTAAATGCACAGAATTTTATTCTGTTGATATTTACAATGCCGCTGGACTTGATAACATGGAGATAGTGATAAAAAGCATACAGTGGTGCACTGGTGCAGTGGTTAGTGTTGTTGCTTCACAGCAAGAGGTTCTCCAGTTCAATTTCCAGGTGGGGTCCCTTTGTGCGGAGTCTGTACGTCCTCCTTGCATTTGCATGGGGTTCCTCCGAGCATTCCAGTTTCCTCCCACATTCCAAAGACATGCGTATGGAGTGTTTCTCCCTGGACCTCTGCTGAAAATGGGCTCTGTCCCAGTCAGATTTTCCTGGTAAACAAATGTAAAAAAAAAATAAAATACGTTGTCTTTATTTCTTCACTGCAAAGTAGTATCTGTATGTATTTATACCCACCTAATTACATGACAAATTTAAAAGTGGTTGTCTTATTAAGAGCAAGTGTAACACAAATGTAATATAGCAAAATGCCCTGTTGATGAAAATATGGGATCTGACATTGACAAAATCGGACAATGTCAACAAAAGCAAGAAGTGGTAACACAGTTTATTGACAATATTTGACTGATTACAGATCCAGATCACGGGACTGCAAAAGTGCATAGCACCAGTTATCAGGGATATGAAATAATGCAGCAAATAGCTTGACTGTCTCAAAATACATTAGTGAGGGAAACCATAGTATGATAAGTAACTAATAATCTATAGAGAAGTCCATCTGATGATTAAAATGCAATGTAGACAAATATGTACATTCCATATGGTAACAACTTTTCATTTTTGAGATGGCTGTTTTCTACTTGTGATGCATTCATGAAAGTATGTAGTCTTTCCTATCCAGTAGCAACTCCAAATATAGTCGAACTCAAACTCAAAATAGCCATGCTCACTAATTTCTCTCAGGCTCTGTGGCATCAATAGGTTGCAAAACAAAGCTGCGTACATGGTCATTTTATGCTTCCTGTGGTTCAATGAGTTGTAGCACTGAAGAAAATAAACGCAGTAAAGCATCAGTTTTAAAGTCTAGAAATGTCAAAAATACCGTAACTGAGTTTTTATTGATATACTCTTCATTCAAGGCATCTGTGTTGTCTCAGTGCTGACATTCTGCAAAATACTAACAGAAGCAATATTTTTGACCTGCAGTGTTTTAGTGCAAAAAATAGCAATTTCTCCAAAAATTCAAACGCTGCAAAAACTATTGCTATTAATTAAAACTTACAGAAAGAACTGTTGTAGGGCAAGTTGTATGGAATAGGTTTTCTGACAAAACTTCACACTTTTGAAAAAGTTATACCCCTTAAGGACTATGTAAGCTGATTTAGACGCATGATGCTACAATTAATTTACAAACTCCTTTTGTAACTGTGTAGGTGGAGTACCATAAACATTTCATCCATAACCTGGGTGATAACAGCAAAGATAAATATAAATTCAGAGAAATAAATCACTGCTGATTACTGCGACTTTGAAGTAAACTAGAGACTAGCATATAAGTATGTCAATGCCGAACATTAGCTTGCAATGCATCAGTAATGGGTTATTGCAATGTAATGGTACAGGGTGCTTTCAAGGACATACTATGTGCAATTTCAATGGAAAGAAATTAATAGTTAAGTAAATTGTCATGTATGCATTGTACATTCGGTGTGCATGAATTAAGTTTTATTTTATAGTAAAAGAAAAGTAATTCAAGGTATTTTGAAATAATTGTAGAAAGCAACATTTGGGAAAGCAAAAGTTTTCTAAACAAAGACAACACCAGGGACTTAGAAAAATCAATGCTTGTAGTAATTACCTACCACAGGTAGGTAAATTACCATGACTGCGTGAAAATGTAAATTAGAGACAACTATGTCTGCAATGGTAAATACCTCATTATTGGTTCATTTGTATGAGTCTAGAATCACACTTCAGCAGATATAACAATGGTAGTGTTTTCTCTAATGACCCATGCATTATGTTGGCAATACACACACACACACTCACACACACACACACACACACACTTGCTCAATCATACAGTAACACGGCCTTCTCTCTCATACATAAACAAATAGAACCACTAGTTTAAACTATATATATATATATATATATATATATATGCACATACATGCATGCATACGTACATACACATGCACATATATATATATATATATATATATATATATATATATATATATATATATACACATGCCCCCGGATTCACTAATCCTCCGTGCAGGACTAATCTAGTCCTGCACGGAAGTGGCAGTTTAAGAGGAGGATAGCAATGCCATGCATATAAGGAAGGCACACTGCCTGCATATAAGGAAGGCACACTGCCTGAACACCTAATGATACATGGAGTGTGGATGAGTGCAGGGGGCGTGTCTGAGAGCAGAGCTCTCAGAATAAACACATGCACACTCCCAGGCATTCCTCAACACCACACATAAATTCTCTGAATCACTCAGCAGTTCTAGTCTTCACATTTCAATTCTTCCTGCAATAATTTATATTAGTTTAATGCAGGTTTTGCATTACTCTTGAAGTAAAGCATAGTAGCATTTAATACTGACTCACTTACAGTGTTCTGCTAGTTACTTATAAAAGTAATACGTTACTATTACTAGTTACTTTTCAATAAAAGTAATATATTGCTATTACTTAATACTTTTCTAAAAATGTGATATATTACTATTACTAGTTACTAACTAAAGTAACACATTACTGTTGAATTACTGTTACATAAGTATAGTTTATCAGTTGCATATTACATGTCACATTACAATCCACCAATATTACTCAATAAACGCAATCTCTGCAGAAGTAAAAGTCATCCAAATAATTCCACATTAAAGAGATCTGTAACTAATGAAAAGTTTGTTACTGGCAAAAAAAACTTTACATTTCAATGTTTCATGTACAAATTCTGTGCCTCCTGCCCTTGAAGAATTAATTGCCTATGTTACATTAAAAACTGGTAAGTTAGTAATACTGCAATAGGGAATGACTGACAAATTGAAAACAAGTTCATAATTACTAAACATCTCACACAAAGGAAAACATACTCAAGAGTGGAGAACCCATCCCCCCCTTAAAATGCACCAAATAATCAGCAATCAAAAGGGCACTGCAATATTACACTCCATCCACATGATGTGGGAGTAGAATGCAAAGCTTTCTGCACCAAAGGCAATCATGCTACAAATGCTGTTTTCAAATTCAACAACACAAACTGTGACTGCCATTTGATAAACAAAACAGTTAGCTGCACATTGAAAAAAGACTTAGCATGAGCAGCAGTAAACTTATCTTCACTTGCAACTCACAATTCCATGAAATGAAATGAAACTCATAATCTCTTAAAAATACATTGAAACTCATAATTTGCTGTAAAATGTACTAAACTCAAACTTACAGTTCCATCAGTAGTCTGGTAGTCAGTGTACGGGATTCAGGCTCTTGTCTCCTATAACCAAGTTGCAGGGTCAAGCCTGATCCAAGTTAATTGACTAACCCCACCCCCAACGAGGGCATTACATACCATAGCTCCATACCTTTCAAACTTTTAGCATAATAAATCTGAACAAATCATAAAATAATGGGGGGACAAATGCCCCAAAATAGGGACAGGTTTTAAATATTGCATTTATAGACTTAGAAAGTTGCTAAAATAACATTTGTCTTAGCATGCATTTTCTAAAGAAAATGAAGTCTGAACCTCAACTGTATGACATTATTTAGGTATTTCAGTCCTCAGTGATTTGCCAGAAAACCACAAATGTTGAGGAATAGGCCAAAAATATAAGGCAAAAATCAGGACATTCTACAAAACTCTGTGATTTGCCAGAAAAACACAAATGTTGAGGAATGTGTCAAAAATATGAGGCAAAAATAAGGGTATTCTGCAAAACTCTGGACAGAAAGGAACACATACCCCTCAACCTCCTAGTGCAAGAAATCTGGACAAAGCCTGAAATAATGTGGATACAATTGCCCAACAATTTAAATATTGATCTTTTTAACTTAGAAAGTTGCTAGAATAACATGATTTGTGTTAGCATGTATGTTCTGGAGGATATGAAATTGGAAACTCATATAATTCATTATTTAGTGACTTCAGTCCTTCATGATTTGCTAGAAAACCACACATTTTA